>NW_027462692.1:5000-27361 GCF_050947455.1 Rhinoderma darwinii
AAGGTGCCCGTGCCGTTAAAAAGATAGAACATGTTCTATTTTACGGGCCGTGCTCGTAATTACGACTCGTAACTACGAGCACGGCCGGCCGGCCACGGGCAGCCGGCCGCTTTTGCGAACCGTGCTGTCATTATAATTATAGCAGCACGGCCCGTAAAATAGAAAAATAGAACATGTTCTATTTTTTTAACGGCACGGGCACCTTCCCGTGAGAAAACGGAAAGGTACCCGTGGGTAACAGAAGTCTATGAGCCCGTTATTGCGGGTCGTAATTACGACCCACAATAACGGGTGTTTTTACGGTCGTGTGCATAATGGGAGCACGGCTCGGAAAAACGAACGGCTGCCCGTGCTCATCTCCTGAAATACTCTGTGCTGCCTTAAACTCTGTGGACAGGTCAGGATCCTGTTTCTTTTAAATGCTGCTAGGGAACCCGCTCGATCCACTATATAAGGCTACGCTACAGTGCAGCATTTAAAAGAAACAGGATCCTGACCTGTCCATAGAGTTTAAGGCAGCACAGAGTATTTCAGGAGATGAGCGTGCAGATTCAGTGCTGCTGTGAACTCTGCTCTTACCATTACGTAGCTCTCAGTCTGTTACCTCTCCTCCACTCCTGTCCTCAAGAACACCTTCACATGATTGGCAAGTCACCACGTAATGGTAAGAGCAGAGTTCACAGCAGCACAGAGTATTTCAGGAGATGAGCGTGCGGATCTTGTGCGTGGTGGTGACTTGCCAATCATGTGAACGTGTTATAGAGGACAGGAGTGGAGGAGATGTAACAGACTGAGCTACGTAATGGTAAGAACAGAGTTCACAGCAGCACAGAGTATTTCAGGAGAGGAGCGTGCAGATTCAGTGCTGCTGTGAACTCTGCTCTTACCATTACGTAGCTCAGTCTGTTACCTCTCCTCCACTCCTGTCCTCAATAACACCTTCACATGATTGGCAAGTCACCACCCCGCACAAGATCCGCACGCTCATCTCCTGAAATACTCTGTGCTGCTGTGAACTCTGCTCTTACCATTACGTGGTGACTTGCCAATCATGTGAAGGTGTTCTTGAGGACAGGAGTGGAGGAGAGGTAACAGACTGAGAGCTACGTAATGGTAAGAGCAGAGTTCACAGCAGCACTGAATCTGCACGCTCATCTCCTGAAATACTCTGTGCTGCCTTAAACTCTATGGACAGGTCAGGATCCTGTTTCTTTTAAATGCTGCACTGTAGCGCAGCCTTATATAGTGGATCGAGCGGGTTCCCCAGCAGCATTTAAAAGAAACCGTGTTTGTGTATGTGTGTGTTTGTGTATATATGTGTGTTTGGGTATGTGACTTTGTCTGTTTTTGTTTTTATATGTGTGTTTGTGTATATGTGTGTGTATATATGGGTATGTTTGTGTATATATGGGTGTATTTGTGTATATGTTTGTGTGTAGATGTTTGTGTGTGTTTTTGTATGTGTGTGTGTTTGTGTATATGTGTGTATATGGGTGTGTGTTTGTGTGTATATATGGGTGTGTTTGTGTATATGTGTTTGTGTATATGTGTTCATGTATGTGTGTGTATAACTGTGTGTGTGTGTGTGTGTGTGTGTGTGTGTTTGGATATGTGTGTTTTTGTTTGTATATGTGTGTGTTTGTCTGTTTATGTGTGTGTGTGTGTGTGTGTGTGTGTATATCTTGTTGTGTTTGTGTATATATGTGTGTCTGTGTATGGTTGTTTGTGTGTGCGTGTGTGCGTGTATATATGTGTGTAGGTGAGTAGAAGTATTGGTATTGTTCACATTGATAACTGTTTTTTTATGTTGTTGCAGATTTTGATGTACCGATTGGACTACATCTTCGATTCGTTGGACTACTGCGTAGATCTACGTTTTTTCAAATTTTAATAAAATGGTTAACGAGGGTTTTGTTGGGGATTTCTTATTTCAATAAAAAAGAATTGTCTTTGTGTTTTTTTTTAAACTTTATTAGTGCCTAGATAATGGCAGTTGGCTGATTGACAGCGTCCATTATTAAGGCGGTACTTAGTGTTAGCCGGTGCAGAGGCTAGCACTAACCACCCATTATTACCCCGGTACCCACCACCACCAGGGGTGCCGGGAAGAGCTTGGTACGATCCAGTACCCGACCATCTGTTGTGATGGTCGGGTACTGGGGCGGCCGTAGGCTGGTATTATGAGGCTGGGAAGGGCCAAAATCAGTGGACCTTCCCACCCTTGTAATGCTAGGCTGCTGCTGCTGTGTTGTATCGGGCTGGTTATAAAAATGGGGGGACCCCCACGTCGTTTTTTTCTTTGAATTTAACAAATTTAGCAATAGACGGGTCCCCGACATTTTTAATAACCAGCCATATACAAGGCCGCAGCAGTCTGGCATTACATTGGTGGGAAGGGCCACTGGTTTTGTCCATTCCCAGGCTAAGAACACTGTGTTGTATGTGGCTGGTTATGATAAATTGGGTGGAACCTCATGTCTTTTAAAAAAAAAAAAAAATTTAATAAATAAATAATTTAAAAAAATGACGTGGGGTCCCCCCCACTTTTATAACCAGCCAGATACAACACAGCAGCAGCAGCCTAGCATTACAAGGGTGGGAAGGTCCACTGTTTTTGGCCCTTCCCAGCCTCATAATACCAGCCTGCGGCCGCCCCAGAGCCCGACCATCACAACAGATGGTCGGGTACTGGATCGTACCTGCCTCTTCCCGGCACCCCTGGTGGTGGTGGGTACCGGGGTAATAATGGTGGTTAGTGTTAGCCTCTGCACGGGCTAACACTAAGCCTCGCCTTAGTAATGGATGTTGTCACTCAGACAGCGGCCATTACTAAAGTGGTAGCAATAAAATTTGAAAATAAAAAGACAAAGATATAGATAAAATATTTTATTGAAATAAAGCACCCCCAACACAACCCTCATTAACCATTTTATTGTAGAAAAAAAAACGTCATCTAAGTAGTCCTCGAAACCGACGTAGTCCAAACACCAAACCTGTAAAAAAAAAAAAAATTAAATAAAACATGTCGTAGGCTTAGATTCAGTTTAATGTGTGATACTGACTGTTATACCATGTATAGAAGCCTGCCGTGAAGTTGACTTAGATACAGGGCACCAGCAGACAGTATCATACATGGCCATACATACATATATACAAACATACATACAAGCATGCACATATATACATGCAAATATACATACATGCAAACATACACACATATATACATGAAAACTATCATACATACATGCATACACACACACACATGAAAACATACATACATACAAACAAACATGCAAAGATACATACATACATATATACAAGCATGCACAAATATACATGCAAACATAAATACATGCAAACATAATTACATACATGCACATATATATAAACATACATGACAACATACATGCAAAAATAAAAACATGAAAACATACATACATGCACATATATACATGACAACATACATACAAACATACATGACAACATACATACATGCAAACATACATACATGCAAACATACATACACACATGCAAACATATATACATGCAAATATACATACAAACATGCACATGTATACATACATGTCAACATACATGCACATATATACATACATACATACATGACAACATACATACATGCAAATATATACATGCAAATATACATACATACATACATACATACACACATGCACATATATACATACATGCCAACATACATGCACATATATACATACATGACAACATACATACATACATACATGACAACATACATATATACACACATGCAAATATACATACAAACATGCATACATACATACATGCAAACATACATTCATGCAAACACACATACATGCAAACATACATACATTCATGCAAACATACATACATACATACATACACACATATACATGCAAACATACATTCATGCAAACACACATACATGCAAACATACATACATTCATGCAAACATACATACATACATACATACACACATGCACATATATACATACATGACAACATACATGACAACATACATGTAAAAATACATACATGCAAACATACACACATGCAAACATACATACATACATGCAAATATATACATGCAAATATACATACAAACATGCACATATATACATGCATGCCAACATGCATGCACAGATATACATACATACATGCCAACATACATACCAACATACATACATGCCAAAAAAAAATAATAATACGTTCATACTTACTTTCCTCCTGTCCGGCCTCCAGCGATGACGTTTCATCCATGTCGCCGCTGCAGCCTGTGATTGGCTGCAGAGGCGGTCACGTGGGATGAAGCGTCATCCTGACGTGCGTGACCGCCACTACAGCCTGTGATTGGCTGCAGCGGCGAAAGGGATGAAACGTCATCGCTGGAGGCCGGACAGGAGGAAAGTAAGTACGAACGTATAATTTTTATTTTTTTATTACATTTAAATTGTATTTTCCGCGCGCCGAGCATGTACTGTGAAGGTTGCTGAAAGAGTTAGTGCAGCCCATTAACTCTATCAGCACCCCGGACAGTAGCATGCTCGGCGCACGGACGTGACAGGTTCGGTCAGAACTAGTTCGGTCCGAACCGAACTTTTTTGTGAAATTCGGCGAACTAGCCGAACCGAACTTTTGATAAGTTCGCTCATCTCTATTTGTAATAATAAATATTACCTTTATTTACTATACAATTGTATTCCATTGGTGCCAAATCAATTTGATTGATGTTAATGTAAGAAAAAGGTACGGGAAGCTAGGCATAAGCCTAGTGACCCTAATATAAAGGAGAATCAATATGTAGACTCCAAAAGAAATTGTAGTAAGGGCTGGGCATCGTTTATAACAAAAACATCCCCCCATATTTTATCATACAGGCAGCTCCATGTAATGATCCATACACAAAAGAGAACAATCAGAGCTTTTTAAGGCAATTTGTATATAAAAATTAGAATTTTATTAAGCACATATAACACACAATGTTAAAATCTATGAAGTCAAGACCCTAGTATGAACAACGGAGCTAGTAATTACAATTGCTGCATATAATATATGGTTATACAGGCTAAATTTTTTTAAGGAATATGCACCTACACCCAAAGGGGAAACATCCCATTCTTAATAAGTACACTTTGTAAACATATTTGGTGAATGTAAGAAAGAGGGGGTGAAATAAAGTGACAGTACTTCACAATAGTATTTATAACAGCAGCCTTACCCATAAAAAGCAAAAGAGAGGTAATCAGTGCTCATTCCTCCACATGAACCCCAACGCGCCTTTCGCCAAAAGTGCTTCCTCAAGGGGATGTGTGTATGTGTACTAACCTTAGCAGCCCTTAAATAGTCCATGGAGAGTGTGATTAGCATGATGAGTAACGGCTCATCTCCAATGGTGCGGCCGGAAACGAGGCTAGCCCCACGTCCGGCTCCAGACACTGCAGCACACATCGGGAATCCGGAGGGGGAGCCTGATTGGCTTGCTGTCAGTGAACAAATGACAGTTCTAATACATTGCACTACATAGGTAGTGCAATGTATTAGAACATCAAACAAACAGTTGGACCTTCAAGTACCCTAGTGGGACTAAAGAAAAGTTTAAAAAAAAAGTGTAAAAAAAAAAGTACAAATAAAAGTTGTAAAAAATACAATAAAAGTTTCAAATAATAACAATCGCCCTTTTTCCCTTATCAAGTCATTTATTATTGAAAAAAATAATAAAGCCATACATATTTGGTATCACTGTGACCGTAACGACCTTAACTATAAAAATATTATGTTATTTATTCCACACAGTGAAACGCCGTAAAAAAAATGTTTTGGTCACTTTGTCTTCCAAAAATTTAAATAAAAAGTGATAAAAAAGTCGCATGTACCCAAAAATGGTACCCATAAAAACTATAACTCATCGCACTAAAAACAAGCCCTCATACAGCTCTGTCGACGAAAAAATTAAAACTGTTATGGCTCTCACAACTTGGCGACAGAAAAAATCCATTCTCTTTACAAAAGTTATTTTATTGTGCAATAAGTTGTAAAAAATAAAAAGTGCTATAAATTAGGTATCACCGGAATCGGACTGACCTGCAGAATAAAGGTAACATGTAATTTATAACGCATGGTGAACGCTGTATAAAAATAATTTAAAAAAATATGCCAGAATTGCTGTTTTTTGGTCACCTTGCCTCCCAAAAAAAAAGGATAACTATTGATAAAAAAGTCGCATGTACCCCAAAATGGTACCAATAAAAACTACAGCTCGTCCCGCAAAAAAAACAGCCGTCATACCACTATGTCTATGAAAAAATAAAATGAGTTAAGGCTCCAATAAGCCAGGAAATAAAAATATGCAGTTGTGCCGGCCCGAGGGGAACGTTTCTTCTGTTTCAAGTGGCAAATTATCAAGGCCCCTAAAATTAGGGAACCAGGAAGGGGAGGGCCCAAACATATCTGCTGGAAGGGTGCCTGTATTATACTAGGACAACACTTCCCAGCACAATTCCTCAAACTGCAAAGATCCCGAGTGTGGACCAAAAGGTGAATAAGTAAAGACCATTTATTAGTGCGACACCGGCCTGTGCAGAAGGGATTATGTCACAGCGTAACACACATCTATGGATTATTTTATTGGATTTTTTACCCCATTATTATACCACCTGAATATGCCCCTTATATACTCTGCCCGGCTTACATGTACCCCCACATTATAAACGGAAACACCAGTAAGACTCCAAACAAAACTACTACAAGCAAAATCCACGCTCCAAAAGACAAATGGCGCTACCTCCCTTCTGAACCCTACAGTGTGCCCAAACAGCAGTTTACTTCCACATATATGGCATCGCCATACCCGGGAGAACCTTTTTAACAATTTTTGTGGTGTGTGTCTCCAGTGGCACAAGCTGGGCGCCACATATTGGCATATCTATGGAAAAAATCCCATTTTCACTCTGCAACATCGAGTGCACACCAATTTCTGCCAATCACCTGTGGGGTTAATATGCTCACTACACCCCTAGGTGAATACCTTGAGGGGTGTAGTTTCCAAAATGGGGTCACTTCTGGGGGGGATCCACTGATTTGGTCCCACAGGGACTTTGCAAATGTGACATAGCGCCCAGAAATCAATCCAGCAAAATCTGTGCTCCAAAAGCCAAATGGCGCTCCTTCTCTTCTGATTCTTGCCGTGTGCCCAAACAGCAGTTTATGACCACAAATCACAAATGGGGTATTGCCGTACTCCAGAGAAGTTGCTTTACAAATGTTGGGGTTCTTTTATTCCTTTATTTGTTGAGAAAATGAAAAATTGTGAGCTAAAGCTACGTCTTATTGGAAAAAAAAAGGATTTATTTTTATCTTCACTGCCCAATTCTAATAAAATCTATGAAACCCCTGTAGGTTCAAAATGCTCACTACACCCCTAGATGGATTCTTCAAGGGGTGTAGTTTCCTAAATGGAGTAACTTTTTTGGTGTTTTCACTGTTTTGGTCCCTTAGGGGCTTTGCAAATGCGATGTGGTCTCCGCAAACCATTCCTGCTAAATTTGAGCTCCAAAAGCCAAATGGCACACTTTCCCTTCTAAGCCATGCCGTGTGTCCAAACAGCCTTTTATGACCACATGCGGGGTATTGCTTTACTCGAGAGAAATTGCTTTACAAAAGTAGTGGTGCATTTTCTCCTTTTAGACCGTGTGGAAATTAGAAAAAATTAGCTAAACCTACATTTTCTTTGAAAGAATGTAGATTTTCATTTTCACGGCCTACTTCCAATAATTTCTGCAAAAAACCTGCGGAATCAAAATGCTCACTAAACCCCTAGATAATTTCCTCAAGGGGTATAGTTTCCAAAATGGGGTCACTTTTGGGGGATTTCCACTGTTTTGGTGCTGCAAGAGCCTTTCAGTCCCGACATGGTGACTAAAATATTTTCTAATAAAAAGGAGGCCCCAAAATCCTCTAGGTGTTCCTTTGTTTCTGAGGCCTGTGCAGCTAGCTGCTCACTGAGATAGATTTCTTTCTGTCCACGTTGCTGGCCGAGCTGTCGCTTGAGCCAGGAATGGAACAGCAACGCTGGTAACAGAACAAATATAACACAATCTGAAGACTAATTAACTGTTCATTGACACAAAAATTTTAATCCTTTTGCGCTGCTACTCACCAAAAGTTTGGAGCGGCAACGCTTAAAAGGTAGTCAATGATCAGGCAGTTGCTCATAGAGTTTGAACACAACCTCCTGTAGTGTGCATATGCAAGGTATCTTACAGATACAAAAATAACCCTTGCAGCACCACCTCGTTTATTTCCACCTGAGTAGTAGGGCCAACAAGCTCCCTACCCAGTGGAATTTGTTTAAGGGCAGATTCACACGAACGTTGCGTTTTTGCGCGCGCAAACAACGCAGCGTTTTGCGAGCGCAAAAACCATTTGACAGCTGCGTGTGTCATGCGTGTCTGATGCGCGGCTGCGTGATTTTCACGCAGCCGGCATCATAGAGATGAGGCTTGTCAACGCCCGTCACTGTCCAAGGTGCTGAAAGAGCTAAATCTTTCAGCACCCTCGACAGTGAATGCCGAACACAACAGCGAAAAACCTGTAAAAAAAAAAGATAAAGTTCCTACTTACCGAGAACTTCCCGGCCATTGCCTTGGTGACGCGTCCTTGGTGACGCGTCCTTGGTGACGCGTCCTTGGTGACGCGCCTCTCTTGACATCGGGCCCCACCTCCCTGGATGACGCAGCAGTCCAAGTGACCGCTGCAGCCTGTGATTGGCTGCAGCCTGTGCTTGGCCTGTGATTGGCTGGAGCTGTCACTTGAACTGAAGTGTCATCCCGGGAGGTCGGACTGCAGGAAGGAGACAGGAGTAATTGGTAAGTTAGAACTTCGTTTTTTTTTTACAGGTTAATGTATTTTGGGATCGCAAGTCACTGTCCATGGTGCTGAAACAGTTTAACTCTTTCAGCACCATGGACAGTGACTATCTCCTGACGTCGCGTACCGATAATTTTTTTGCCGGGATCGGCCAAAACGAGTTTGGCCGAACCCGGTGAAGTTCGGTACGCTTGTCCGGCTTCGCTCATCGCAAAGACACTCCGTTTGGATGTTCGGAAACAGAAAAGCACGTGGTGCTTTTCGGTTTTCATTCATCCTTTTCACTGCTGTTGCGCGAATCACGCTCGTCCCACGGAAGTGCTTCCGTGTGGTGCGCGTGATTTTCACGCACCCATTGACTTCAATGGGTGCGTGATGCGCGAAATACGCAGAGTTATTGAACCTGTCGCGCTTTTTGCGCAGCAGACAAACGCTGCGCAAAAAGCACGGACTGTCTGTACTGCCCCATAGACTTGTATTGGTCCATGGGTGCCGCGTGAAAACCACGCGGCCCGCACGGACCGAATACACGCTCGTGTGAATCCCCCCTAAAGCTGTAATCACACTGTGCAATAATTTAATCAAAATACCACACAATGTGGCAATAAAGGGGACATTGCACAGTATAATCCTTCTCCTACTACACTAGTCGGTATCAATAAAAAATTGAAGGCGACATTGTCCACCATGCTCTACCTTTCCTCCTCTCTCCCTATACCTACATTTTTCATGATTTAATAGGTGGTGTACACCAGAGCATGGAGGGATAAATTTAACAACTTATAATATAAATTGGAGGTCTACTCTACCAATTTCATTAACCCCCATCATCCCTGTGTATAACCCCCATAATCCGTGTATTACCTCACCATCCTTGTATATAACCCCCATCATCCGTTTATTACCTCATCATCCACAGGGATGATGAGGTAATACACGGATCATGAGGTAATACACAGGGATGATGGGGGTTATATATAGGGATGATGAGGTAATACACAGGGATGATAGGGGTTATATACAGGGATGATGGGGTTATATAGTGTTGATGGGGGTAATACACAGGAATAATTGGGGTTATGCACAGGGACGATGGGAGTTATATTCAGGGATAATAGCCCCATCATTCCTATATAACATCATGGGGGTACCTCCACCGGGGGGCTGCTCTGCGATCAAGGGGCTGCGGGGTGGGCCATGGGGGGCAGTGTGGGAGATGAGAGGAGATGGGCAGGCAGTGCAGGAACTCCGAGATGGGAGGAGGAGGAGGGGGCGTGTACAAGCAGAGACGACGTTTGTGTGTTTCTGCTCAGCCAGTAATTCCTGCTATGTAGAGACACAGCGCGACATCAACTATGTTTACAGGCGGCGGGACCAGAGGAGGCGGAGCTCTGAAGAGCTCATGAAACAGCCGCCTGGCCCACTGCCTGTAAATGTAGTTGATGACACGCCGTGGCTTTATCAGCCGGAAGTGCTGGCTGAGCAAAGACACGGAACGTCACAGGAAATTAAAAATGTACTCGGTATGGTCACGTGACTGCAGATCAGAACACAGTAAGGGTCAGTTCACACTGAGTTTTTTTGACACATTTTTTTGACGTGGGGACTGTGTCGGAAAACGCACCAAAAAAATTCAGAAAATGCCTCCCATTGATTTCAATGGTAGGAGGAGGCGTTTCCCGTCTCGCAGGAAAAAGAAGTGTCATGCCCTATCTTCGGGCGTTTATGTCTCTGACCTCCCATTGACATGTCAATGGGAGGCAGAGAAATCATATTTCGCGGCGTTTTTGTCCATCGGCGCTCAATGGTCGCGGGCGAAAAACGCCACAAAAAACACGCAAACGATATTTCTAAAAACTGCAGAATCAGGGCAATACATATTCAGTTGTGTTGTGTTTCTCTGGTAAAAACCTTCAGTATTACAGGAAAAATGGATTAAAATGAAATTTCTGCAAAAAAAATTATATTTGCAAATTTCTCTTCCACTTTGCTTTAATTCCTGTGAAACGCATAAAGGGTTAAGAAACTTTCTAAATGCTGTTTTGAATACTTTAAGGGGTGTAGTTTTTAAAATGGGGTGATTTGTGGGTGTTCCTAATATATAAGGCCCTCAAAGCTACTTCAGATCTGAACTGTTCCCTAAAAAAATAGCCTTTCGAAATTTTCTTGAAAATGTGAGAAATTGCTGCTAAACTTATAAGCCTTGTAACGTCCTATAAAAATAAAAGGATGTTCAAAAAATGATGCAAACATAAAGTATACATATGGGAAATGTTGACTAGTCACTATTTTGTGTGGTATAACTATCTGTCTTACAGATACATTTGAATTTAGAAAAATGCAAATTTTTGCAAATTTCCTCTAAATTTTTTTTTTTTTTCACCAAAAATATTGAATTTATCGACCAAATTTTTTCACTAACATAAAGTACAATATGTCATGAGTAAACAATCTCAGAATCGCTTGGATAGGTAAAAGCATTCCGGAGTTATTACCACATAAAGGGACACGTGTCAGATTTAAAAAATGAGGCTGTGTCATTTGGTCCAATAGTGGCTGCGTCCTTATATGTCCAAATAAGTTAAAATATAAATAAAATTTATTTCTGGACAACTCCTTTAAGCAAAGTCACATCCGTTACATCTGTTTCAGAAGGCAGCACCATGCTATTAGTACCAGGATTAATATTATAGAAGATTTGTGAAAGATGTGATGAAGATTAGTGATTCACAAAATAATATAAGAATTGTATAGCTGCAGCAGCACTCTCCCACAGCAATGGCTGCCTGTCTAATACAGTTACACTGACTGATTCCTATCTATCTCTCTATAAAGTTATTGTAAACCTAACTATCTATTCTCTTCTCCTCTCTATGAAACACACTCAGTTACACTAATCCACTATCTATCTGCAGCAGCATTTTCTGGTTTGGTTGTTTATAGTGTCTATGACTCGTATGACTGTCATCCACTGAGTCATGAGTGACTTTACACCTTTACCCCTCATGAATCGGTGTGCTAGATGGAAAGCTTCCTGCAGGGACCTAACAATGAAAGACTGGGTCTCAAAGCAAACTTTTGACTGCCGCCCCCCCCCCCCCCCGAAACCAGCACCCCCCACACCCACATCCCCCACCCTCCTGTCAATGAACTTTTATCAGTTCTGTGTGCAATGTAAAAATACAGCTAGTCCACCAGTGTACTCTTATTAATCTTTAGTTGCAGGGTTACGAAAATTGAAACAAACAGTCAAGCACGGATAGTTTATCATTTGTTATCACTTAATTATGTTATTTCATAGTCATTATAGTTATTTAAAAAACTGACCCGAAACTTAAAGCATTGGGATATGAAGGACCACACCCCTGTAGATAGTGCCACACTGCCCCTGTAGATAGAGCCACATATCCCCTTTGAAGATAATGTCAAATACCCCCCTCTGTAGATAGTGCCACACAGAACCCCCCCTTGTAGATAGCGCCACATACAGACCCCCTTATACATAGTGCCACATACCTCCCTTGTACATAGTGCTACATACCCCCCCTTGTAGATAGTGCCACATACCCCCCTTGTAGATAGTGCCACATACCTGCTTGTAGATAGTGCCACATAGCCCCCCGTGTAGATAATGACACATAGCACCCCTTGAAGATAGTGACATATAGCCCTTGTAGATGGTGTCACATAGCCCCCCCCATTGTAGATAGTGCCACATAGCCCCCCCCTGTAGATAGTCCTATATATCCCCTATGTAGGTAGTGCCACATATCCCCATGTAGGTAGTGCCACATAGCCCCCGCTGGAGAGGCGCCACCCCCTGACGAAGGCATCCCGCTGAAACACGCGTCGGGTCTGGTGTCTCTACAGTGCAGGAGCAACAATATGGGTAGGTTTACATCTCCAATATTTTTATTCAGACATGTCAGGTTGTTTACAACTACTCTTTGAATGAATAGTATACTTACCAGGGGTTCTTTACATTATTTAGACAAATTGGTGTCTCTTATAAGATTTTTGGTTTTTCATCCTTGCTTTCTCTAATACATATATGGGGATTTTCCCTATAATAATTTTGTATGTATTCTTTCATCATCAATATCCATTCTGTGGTTCTATATCATTGCTATACTCTTTGATATTCATATGCTCCTTGCCCTGATAGACACCTTGTTTTGCATTGCATGATTCATTTTTAATCTGTATGTTTAATGTATGTAATCAATAAAGAATATTTTGTATTTTTCTAAAAAGTTTTGTGTTAATTGACCTTATCTATAGGCTATATATATATATATATATATATATATATATATATATATATATATATATATATATATATATATATATAATTTAATAGGTCAATGCACCAAGTGTTACTTGGTTATATTTTAATTTCTTCTGCCTGATGTTCTATTACAAGACACAATATATATAACAGGTGAAAGAAATTCTCCCTGGATGTACAAAGGTTGTAGATAGTGCCTCATAGCCCCCCATTGTAGATAGTGCCGTATACCCGCCCTTGTACATAGTGCCACACAGCTCCAGGAGCCCCCCTTGTAGATTGTGCCATATTCCCGCCCCATGTAGATAGTGCCACCCCAAACAAATAAAAAACCTTATACTCATCTAGTCCCGTTCCCGCGACGAACGGAGCTGCTCCACAGCAGCCTTAGACGGAACACTTGCTTAATCCGGCATAATGATCACATCATCACACCAACCTGCGCAGGGATTCTTATAGGCTGCAGGCCTAACGTGGCCTTTAGCCTAGTAAAGGGCAAAGCAGGGAGCTAGCTCTCTGCTCTGCAATAGTGTTCAACTATCCTAAGGACGCAGATACAATTAAATGTAGCAGTCGCTCGGGGCCCTGGCTGCCCGGTGCTAGCGACGCCACGAGAAAGAGGGGGCCCGTTCCGCCTGGCCTGGCACTTAATGTTATGTGTTGGCCCGGGTGGCATGGGCCCCCTTATGCCGCCTGCCTGTTAGCAGCCGCTATGGCTGTTAGAGTGGTAGTTATGCCACTGGAGTTTTTTCAAGTGGACTCATACTGCGATGTACTGAGATATTCTCCTCTAGAAGCAAAGCTGTGTATGCACGGAATCCGACAGAGCCTGTATGACTATGAACTGTTGCCAGTGTGCATGGGCCCTAACTCTTAGCAATGAAACATTGAAACATAAATTGTGCTTTACATTAGCCCAGACTAATAGGTTCACATTGTGTTCAAGTGGGAGCTGCTCTTCGTTCATATAAAAACAAAATATTTTGATGAAATTCCCCAAATTGTAGGACTGCATCATGAATAAGCTCCGATTTTGTAATCAGATTAATGGACAAGAATTTTTTCTATTTGAAGTCTTGCCTAAAACCGCAATGTTTACAATAGTTTTCCAACACTTTAGTTCACTTTTTATCTCAAGGATTTCACTCCTAAAGTCTAGAAATGTTTATACCAAAACAAAACTTGAAGAAAATGACTTCAGTAGGTTAAAGTTTATCCTATGCCGCTTCAGAAGTAACAACCCTGTTAGGAACTCATTTATTACACAGTATGTCTTGTTTGTTATCACTAAAGACTTTTATTTTAGAGAAATGTTCAGATTTTCTGTTCAGAAATAATCATTTGAGGTTACATGGGGCAATGTTCTTGTAAAACTCCCCGTACACATTGCAATTTGCTGCTCTGTGTCCTGAACATATCCCTGGTTTGTTACTTTAGAAAAACAAACCTTGAAGGACATCCTATAAGAACATGCATTTCATAAAGAAAGCTTGTGAGGTTAATATTAGTAGTACACTTAATAAGTATGTTCCTGCTACAGTTATTTTAGATACCCTACAAAGGACTACAGTGGCATAGCTATAGGGGTCGCAGTGCCAACAGGCCTCCCAAGGAGTCAAGTATTAGATCAGATTCATTTAGGAGGTCTGGTCTGGTTTCGGATTAATTTGAAGTTACAGACGGGCCGCGGTTGGCAGCCCTGAAGAGAAATTGCATGGAGGCCCAAAACTGAACATTTGCATCTGGACCCATATGCATCTAGTTCAGCCCCTGCAATAGGGATTTTATTTGATTAATATTGTGTTTTTTTCATTCACTATGATACTTTTTGCATGATATAATAAATTTGTATTTCTATTTTTGGACTTTGCAGCTGAGATATGGCGAGTTGTTTGGTGGCGTCCTCACACTGTAGAAATGCTTTAGCTGTCCTTGTGTTCTCATGTGACAATGAAGGAACATTGTGGTGATTTTTTTCTCTGACTATAAAAATACAGTAGTAACTGCAGGGCCAAACAACCTCTATACTGTGAAGTTTCCACCAAACTCTCCAAAGCTCCGCTTTCTAGATCCTTGTGAAGTGTGAAGTCACACCAAGTTTAAAGGGGTTGTCCAGCTTTGAAAAGAATTCTGACATCTGCACATGTGGTAAAATAACAAAAAAGCCTATACCCACATTGTAGCAGTGATAACGTGCTGTACTGGCACCGGATTGCTGTAGTCAAAGGCCGTAGCCATGATGCCAGGATTTATGGTATGTAACTTCTGCAGTCAGTGATTGGCACATCATCGCAGCTGCAATGTAAGCAAAGACTGACTAGGCGGCCACAGGTGCATGGGCACTGAATGGCAGGGAATTTAACATGGCATTCCCATTTAGTATGGCTACCAGAAGGTTTTTTGTTTTTTTAAGCTGGACAATTCCTTTAAGGTTTAAGTGAACTTTGGCTTTAATTGTTGACTTTTCATAGCATTTGTGTTTTGTGTTTTCTAGATATGCAACGTTTCAGCTCCCAGCATGAAATCTTTTTCACGCCTAAGAAAAACGTAGAAACATTATATACAAGTGAATAAGAGCCTGTTCGCATCAGCGTTTCGTTTCCGTTTGATGGGTTCCTCCAGACCTTAATGTTGGAGGAACCGATCAAAGGATAGGCAAAGGGAAACTATAGCAATCAATAGTAATGCAAACGGAAGCTATGGTTCTGATCTTCTCCAGTTGCCCACAATCCCTCTGGAGACGTCTTTGGCTGTTGCCTCGGTCAAAGGGCTGCCTGTGCCTGACCCGATCGTATCTCAAACCAAGCCGCTAAAACTCCAAGTTGGAGCCCTTCATTTGGAACTAATTTGGGTTCTTGTTTTGCCTAAATCCGTCAATCCTGTCTTACTGGGCCTGCCTTGGCTCAGACTGCATGCCCCAGTCCTGGACTGGAATTCTGGAGAAGTTCTCCAATGGGGCTCCAGATGTCGCAGCCACTATCTGTTACAGATTCATCCTGTCCAGCCTCCTCTGCCTCAGTCATGTGTCCCGTAGGTTGCACGCGCACACGCTCTTGCCCGGCCTTAAGGGGCCAGCGCATGCACGTTAAACTAATCATCAATTAACCCATGATCACCCTGGACTATAAAAAGGGCTCTGCCCTTTCACTCATTGCCTGATCGTTGTTGTGTTTACCCATGCTAGTCTTGCAAATGGTCCCTTAGTGTTATCCTGTTCCCAGTGTTCCCGTACCTGCAACCTGTATCCCGTGCAACCATTGTTCCGATGCCTTAGAAAGCTGGAATCGTGTTGTGCCATCGGTCACGGCTGCTGTGATACACCACGCCTGGTGTCTGCTGCCAAGGTCCCATTTGAGCCTAGCCGTTACTACTGTCTGAACTGCTACATGTACCCTTGTGATTGGACTATATAGACGTTGACTTGGTGCAATGTTTGGCCAGCTGCTATCCTGCCACAGCAGTACGGCCCAGTGGGTCCACATACCCACAGATCGTGACACATACACATATTTGAAAATTTGATCTCTACGTCAATGTGCCTCTTCTTTTTATTCACTTGTATGCAACGTTTCGGCTCTTAACGTGGAGCCTTTTTAACGCTTAAGAAAAGTGTCCTTGAGTCTATAAAGTGAAGTACTGCTTTTTCTTGACATGTTTATGGTAACTTTGGATGCAGTTCTCTTTTGCTTGAAGAGGAAATCATACCAGGAGCATCTTGAATAATTTCAACTTACTGAACAGTTTAATTCAATATAAAAGAATATAGTCTGAAAATCACAGAATCACAACTGTTTTAGTGAAACTTCCATTGATCGATTTTAAATAAAGAATGGTCTCCACTAGGTACGTATACTATATGGTTAAGAATTTAACATTGGGTTTTATTTATCATACATAAATATTACATTTATTCTCTACAGTAGAGTTTAAGGCATGCTGGGAGTTGTAGTTTTGCAACGACTTGAGTGCCACAGGTTGGTGACCGCTACCCTACACTATTTTCATAATATTAAACCAGAAAATGTGTTGAATGCAAATATGTTATTGTTTCAGTTGTGTCTTCTGTCTCTTCTAATCTATTAAAGCTTAAGATTTGTCATGAAATGATGTCTTCTCCATGGATTGTCGCGATCTTTAGGACATATCTAGTTCTATATATTTTTATATGCAGTCTGTGCTTGCTGTTAGGATCAGCCAATTTTAGCTAAAATTACTTGTTTTGTCATTCTGTCTTTTTTCCTTTAAAGAATTGATTCTGTCCCTGGGCTTTAAGGCTCTAAATAAAAACGTAAAATAAGATGCAAGCAAAATATGTTTATGTATTACCAAACCTGGCTGGAAACTAAACATGCCAATTCTACAAAACCTAATCTGAGATCAATAACAGCTGAGCTTACTAATCGTAGCATACTATATCTGTGGATAAAACAGTATATTCACACATATATACAGCACATCATCCAGTACCAGTATTTAACTACTGGTTATTTTTGGTGGTTTATTGCTCACAGAGTGAAACACGTTCAGATGTGTCCTCCCTTAATTTATCTCTAAACCCGTCATATCCCGAGATGTGAGATATTAAACAAACATGTATAAAAAGTATACCTGCCGAGCTGAGCATGTGAGAAGACAGGCCTAGTTGAGCTCCTGCAGTACATCCGTAAAAGCCATAATTTTATGGCCCAAACTATTACTTTACAGCGTACTAATTGATAAATTGAGTCTGCAGAGGACCCTGAATAGGGGCCGAGCTCGCCAGACGACATGACTAAGCAACGGAATGACTAAGAAATAAGAAGTTAAAGGCCGCGGGACATCAGGAGAATGGGAACCACGATGGTGGAGCCGCGGCTGCGAATCTGGTGGCAAAATCTGTGAAAGCTTCTAACAAGATAAGCACCATAGTGACTCGATTGGAGCATTTTGCCAGGGTACCCACAGATGAGTGAGAGGATAACCAGTTACAGCCCCTAATTCCACTAGCCAGCCTGCAGGCAACTACCCTCACTTACAAAGGTGATGCACATGCTATGAAGGATGAAGGCCTCACAGACCCCTCTTGTTTCCCTGCCAGACTATGTTCCTGTAACTAGCTCTGGAGGGGACTGCTGGAGAACCCACAATTACTGATGTGTTCATGGATGTTTCCCAGTGTAACATAGCTTTATTTACTCTTAACACCCACATGGGCTCCATGAATGCTGATGTCTCTTTTATTAGTCAAGATCTGCAGAAAGTGCAGGAGAGACTTACAGCGGCAGAGGAAAGAGTGGGTGCTGTAGAGCACCAATTACTACATCTGGTTCATGAGGTCAAGAGAGCTACTTCTACTATTTCTACTCTGATGAATAAAACGGACAATTTCAAAACTTATTGAAATTCCAGAAAAGGCAGAGAGCAGTAACCCTAGTGACGTTTTTGAAACCTGGCTCTTGGATACATTTGTCAAGGATGCCTTATCGCATTTATTTGCTATAGAACGGGCACACAGGGTGCTGACTAAGTGTCTAACACCAGGGCTCCATCCCGCAGAATGCCTATAAGCATTGTACATTTCAGGAATCAGAATAAACTTCTGCGCCTAGCGCTAGAGATTTTATGGATGTTCAAATGGCGGGACATAAAATCGCCATCTTTCCAGATTTTTCTGCAGAGCTCAATATCAGGAGGTTAAAAAACGCCTCAGGGCTGCTGAACTATCATATTCCATGTAATACCCGGCTAGACTCCGAATCAAGGCCTTGGATCAATCTCACTTCATTGATAATCCCGCAGATGTATCTTCCTGGCTGGACATTCATGAACGCCGTCTTGGACGCCGAAGGACTGCTCCTTACAATGTCTCAAGGCTCTCATAAGGTTCATCTTTGATGGGACTTTTATGACCGATTGATAGCTATTATAGCTTCACTGTTCAGTATATACATTAGCGCGTTAGTAGGGCAACAATCCCCTTATTATTCAGGAGCATTTGCTAACTCAATGCGTAACGTGTATTTTCTTTGTTTTTTGCTATGACTTGTTGGCTTTACAGGCCTCATGTAACATATATACTTTGCTTTATATTTTCATATTCACTATGGTGAACTCTATTAATGTGCTGTCCTGGAATGTCCGGGGGATGGGAGATACGGCTAAAAGGCACGCTATTTTTCAATAGCTTAAGTCTTATCCAAACTCTGTTATATGACTTCAGGAAACCCATATGGTCCCTGAAAACATACATTTATTGAATAGATCTTGGTTAGCTCATTCTTTCCACTCCACCTATAACACACAATCTAGGGGTGTAAGTGTCATGGTACACAACAATCTTTCCTTTTCATGTGAAAAAGCCCTCATAGATCCTGAAGGTAGATTTTTCTGCCTTGTATGTGGAATTTATAATGTATTATACGGTACAGCCGTGGTATATATACCCCCACCTTACTCTGTAGCGGTTGTTAATCGAGCATTGTCCTTTCTTCTCCAAGCTACCACATCTCCTATAATGCTAGTGGAAGATTTCAATATGTATTTGAATCCATACTTGGATAAATACCATAATAATACCATACCTGCCAAATCTATAGGTTTCAGTCTCTATTTCGAGATCGTATATAGAAAAAAAGGCATACCTAGAATACGTTATAAAACATTACAATTATTGAAAGATGAAGGGTGGCTTGGCATTGCATAATCTTTGGATTTACTTCCTTGCGACCCAATCTCAACATTATAGGGGATGGGGTACAGATGTTGTCATAGGGTCAAGGTGGCAAGGTTGCTAGCTGCTGTAACTGGTAGCCGATCCCTTTTGCCCTTATTGGAATCTGGCTTTCCTGGCTGTGTTGGTAGTGGACATCCAACTATATGCCTAATGGTTAAAGTATGGGCCAAGGCTAGAGCTAGAACTAAATGTATCCATGTATTCACATATTAATCTGTGTTGTGACAAAATTCTAATATTTTCAATATTGGGACATTTGTTATTAAACAATGGACATGTTTAGTTATTTTTTCTGGAATCTAATTTTATTTTCCTCGTAGAACACCTATTTAAGAATTGATAATTACCTACAATACAGGCATTGTCCTAACTTTAAGTTGAAAAATATCTATTTTTTAACCATTGGTCTATTGATTACCTACAGGAATCCTTGTTGGTTATAGTGGCAAATAAAATATGTGCCATCTAGTAGTCGTTGCACACTGAATTGCTGTACCACAAGGTTACTCTCTTTATGTGTAAATGGTTGATTTGTATTAAACATTTAAATAACTAGATAATAATGTTATTTTGTTTGAGCCTTGACTTTCAGTTTTAAAAGTTACCAAATTGTATCTTCTTGCTTACACACATCACAATTTGGTGTTAATGGAATGTTAATTGCTTTTTAAGTAACTCTAAATAAATGTATTGATCCATAAAAGCCATTTAAAATAAGTTCAATTCATCTCCTGAATGGGCTGCATTCACAAGGATGAGCTATACAGGGACGGATTTAAAAATATTTTATACAAGGTAAAACATCCTTACCTTTTAGGACCCTTTCAAAAAAACTTTATAGCAGACTCCTTTATGAGTGGTAGAGAGGAATATTAGAAATGCCTGTAAAAGCCCTTTCAATATAATTTTTTTAATGCTTATATTGTATGAGAAAATATACTTGTCCTCAAAAACGTATTAATATTAGTCGTTTAGGTGAGATTCAACATGAACATAGGGCTTGTGTAAAATAAAGTGCAAAGGCATAAACAAACTATTTCTTCTGTACAGCACCCACATTTTCCTGGCTTGCGGCTCACACCCCTGCCTTACACTTGGCTTTACAGCCTCACAAGCTCAAATTCAACTATCCTGAATTGCAACACTAAGGCCTTATTCACACGACAGGGTCCGAGTGTTGGCCGATAAAAACGGACGTTTTTCCCGGCTGTTTTGCATCCGTTCCGATTCCGTTCTGGGCCGTGTTGCCGTTTTAAACCCGTTTTGCATCCGCTTTTTCCCCATGTCCGTTTTAAAATCGGATGAATTTCATTAAATTTTCTGCCACACACTGCTCTCTGTAGATACTGCCACAGCCCCCTGTAGGTAGTGCCACACAGCCCCCTTGTAGGTAATGGCACACAGACCCCCTTGTAGGTAGTGCCAGACAGACACCCTTGTAGGTGGTGCCACACAGCCTCCTGTAGGTAATGCCACACAGCCCTCCTGTAAGCAATGCTACACAGCCCCCTTTGTAGGTATTGCCACACAGACACCCTTGTAGCTAGTGCCACACAGCCCCCTGTAGGTAATGCCACACAGACACCCTTGTAGGTAGTGCCACACAGACCCCTTGTAGGTAGTGCCACACAGACACCCTTTAGATAATGCCACACAGCCCCCCTGTAGGTAATGCAACAATGCCCCCTGTAAGCAATGCCACACGGTCCCCCTGTAAGTAATGCCACACAGCCCCCCTGTTGGTAATGCCACACAGCCCCCCTGTAGGTAATGCCACACAGCCCCCCTGTAGGTAGTGCACAGCCCCCTTGTACATAGTCACCCCCTATAGATGGCACCTCCCCCCTACTTTCCTGTAGGGGATGGCTCCAGAAGAAGTCCCTCACTTCATTGTCCTTATATGGACAGTGAAGTGGAGGACTTCTCCTGGATCCGAATTCCCGGCCACAGCGGTGTGGATTACGCTTCAGATGTCCCTGACGTCACTGTGTCCATATATGGACAGAGAAGGCAGGTACTTCTCCTGGAGCGGAATCTCCAGCCACATCGCCGGGGATTCCAATTCAGAAGTCTGTGACGTCACTGTGTCCATATATGGACACAGTGAAGTCATGAACTTCTCCTGGAGTGGAATCCCCTGCCACAGCGTTGCCGAAGCTGTGGCCGAGGATTGGGGATTCCGCTCCTACAGGGAGAAAAAAATACCCTCCTCCTCCTCCTCACATGCACTTCGCACTGTGGGGAGAAGGAGGAGAGAGTGAGCGACGGAAGACACGGCCGTTACTTGGAGCACATTCAAGTGATGGCCGTGTATTACCCGGCCCCATAGAGTTCTATGGGAGCTGGGCGGCCGGGTGAACGGCCGAAAATAGGGCATGTCCCATTTTTTGACGGCCGGGTTTCCCGGGCCGTCAAAAAATCGGTAGTGTACATAGCCCCATTAGGGTCTATTGTTCCTACTGTGGCCATGTGACGGCCGTT
>NW_027462693.1:0-27329 GCF_050947455.1 Rhinoderma darwinii
ACTATCTTGGACTTCTCTGCATGTTTCCCAGGCGAGAAATTTGGCAGCATGTTCAGAACCATGTTTCTGTGAATAACTCCTGAACCGTAAGTCCTAGACGCTCGATCTTGGCGGCATTCGTCTCAGCGCCTGGCAATTAGTATAGGAGCACTGTGTTTGACTTCTCTGGATGTTTCCCAGGCGAGTTATTGACAAGTAAATCCTAGACGCTCGATCTTGGTTATTTTCGCTTTCGCGGCTGGCAGTAAAAGAACCATGTTTCTGTGAATAACTCCTGAACCGTAAGTCCTAGACGCTCGCTCTTGGCTGCATTCGATTCAGCTCGTGGCAGCCAGTCTAAAAAACACTATCTTGGACTTCTCTGCATGTTTCCCAGGCGAGAAATTGGCAGCATGTTCAGAACCATGTTTCTGTGAATAACTCCTGAACCGTAAGTCCTAGACGCTCGATCTTGGCGGCATTCGTCTCAGCGCCTGGCAATTAGTATAGGAGCACTGTGTTTGACTTCTCTGGATGTTTCCCAGGCGAGTTATTGACAAGTAAATCCTAGACGCTCGATCTTGGTTATTTTCGCTTTCGCGGCTGGCAGTAAAAGAACCATGTTTCTGTGAATAACTCCTGAACCGTAAGTCCTAGACGCTCGCTCTTGGCTGCATTCGATTCAGCTCGTGGCAGCCAGTCTAAAAAACACTATCTTGGACTTCTCTGCATGTTTCCCAGGCGAGCAATTGGCAGCATGTTCAGAACCATGTTTCTGTGAATAACTCCTGAACCGTAAGTCCTAGACGCTCGCTCTTGCTGCATTCGATTCAGCTCGTGGCAGCCAGTCTAAAAAACACTATCTTGGACTTCTCTGCATGTTTCCCAGGCGAGCAATTGGCAGCATGTTCAGAACCATGTTTCTGTGAATAACTCCTGAACCGTAAGTCCTAGACGCTCGCTCTTGGCTGCATTCGATTCAGCTCGTGGCAGCCAGTCTAAAAAACACTATCTTGGACTTCTCTGCATGTTTCCCAGGCGAGAAATTGGCAGCATGTTCAGAACCATGTTTCTGTGAATAACTCCTGAACCGTAAGTCCTAGACGCTCGATCTTGGCGGCATTCGTCTCAGCGCCTGGCAATTAGTATAGGAGCACTGTGTTTGACTTCTCTGGATGTTTCCCAGGCGAGTTATTGACAAGTAAATCCTAGACGCTCGATCTTGGTTATTTTCGCTTTCGCGGCTGGCAGTAAAAGAACCATGTTTCTGTGAATAACTCCTGAACCGTAAGTCCTAGACGCTCGCTCTTGGCTGCATTCGATTCAGCTCGTGGCAGCCAGTCTAAAAAACACTATCTTGGACTTCTCTGCATGTTTCCCAGGCGAGAAATTGGCAGCATGTTCAGAACCATGTTTCTGTGAATAACTCCTGAACCGTAAGTCCTAGACGCTCGCTCTTGGCTGCATTCGATTCAGCTCGTGGCAGCCAGTCTAAAAAACACTATCTTGGACTTCTCTGCATGTTTCCCAGGCGAGAAATTGGCAGCATGTCAGAACCATGTTTCTGTGAATAACTCCTGAACCGTAAGTCCTAGACGCTCGCTCTTGGCTGCATTCGATTCAGCTCGTGGCAGCCAGTCTAAAAACACTATCTTGGACTTCTCTGCATGTTTCCCAGGCGAGAAATTGGCAGCATGTTCAGAACCATGTTTCTGTGAATAACTCCTGAACCGTAAGTCCTAGACGCTCGCTCTTGGCTGCATTCGATTCAGCTCGTGGCAGCCAGTCTAAAAAACACTATCTTGGACTTCTCTGCATGTTTCCCAGGCGAGAAATTGGCAGCATGTTCAGAACCATGTTTCTGTGAATAACTCCTGAACCGTAAGTCCTAGACGCTCGCTCTTGGCTGCATTCGATCAGCTCGTGGCAGCCAGTCTAAAAACACTATCTTGGACTTCTCTGCATGTTTCCCAGGCGAGAAATTGGCAGCATGTTCAGACCATGTTTCTGTGAATAACTCCTGAACCGTAAGTCCTAGACGCTCGCTCTTGGCTGCATTCGATTCAGCTCGTGGCAGCCAGTCTAAAAAACACTATCTTGGACTTCTCTGCATGTTTCCCAGGCGAGAAATTGGCAGCATGTTCAGAACCATGTTCTGTGAATAACTCCTGAACCGTAAGTCCTAGACGCTCGCTCTTGGCTGCATTCGATTCAGCTCGTGGCAGCCAGTCTAAAAAACACTACTTGGACTTCTCTGCATGTTTCCCAGGCGAGAAATTGGCAGCATGTTCAGAACCCATGTTTCTGTGAATAACTCCTGAACCGTAAGTCCTAGACGCTCGCTCTTGGCTGCATTCGATTCAGCTCGTGGCAGCCAGTCTAAAAAACACTATCTTGGACTTCTCTGCATGTTTCCCAGGCGAGAAATTGGCAGCATGTTCAGAACCATGTTTCTGTGAATAACTCCTGAACCGTAAGTCCTAGACGCTCGCTCTTGGCTGCATTCGATTCAGCTCGTGGCAGCCAGTCTAAAAAACACTATCTTGGACTTCTCTGCATGTTTCCCAGGCGAGAAATTGGCAGCATGTTCAGAACCATGTTTCTGTGAATAACTCCTGAACCGTAAGTCCTAGACGCTCGCTCTTGGCTGCATTCGATTCAGCTCGTGGCAGCCAGTCTAAAAACACTATCTTGGACTTCTCTGCATGTTTCCCAGGCGAGAAATTGGCAGCATGTTCAGAACCATGTTTCTGTGAATAACTCCTGAACCGTAAGTCCTAGACGCTCGATCTTGGCGGCATTCGTCTCAGCGCCTGGCAATTAGTATAGGAGCACTGTGTTTGACTTCTCTGGATGTTTCCCAGGCGAGTTATTGACAAGTAAATCCTAGACGCTCGATCTTGGTTATTTTCGCTTTCGCGGCTGGCAGTAAAAGAACCATGTTTCTGTGAATAACTCCTGAACCGTAAGTCCTAGACGCTCGCTCTTGGCTGCATTCGATTCAGCTCGTGGCAGCCAGTCCTAAAAAACACTATCTTGGACTTCTCTGCATGTTTCCCAGGCGAGCAATTGGCAGCATGTTCAGAACCATGTTTCTGTGAATAACTCCTGAACCGTAAGTCCTAGACGCTCGCTCTTGGCTGCATTCGATTCAGCTCGTGGCAGCCAGTCTAAAAAACACTATCTTGGACTTCTCTGCATGTTTCCCAGGCGAGAAATTGGCAGCATGTTCAGAACCATGTTTCTGTGAATAACTCCTGAACCGTAAGTCCTAGACGCTCGCTCTTGGCTGCATTCGATTCAGCTCGTGGCAGCCAGTCTAAAAACACTATCTTGGACTTCTCTGCATGTTTCCCAGGCGAGAAATTGGCAGCATGTTCAGAACCATGTTTCTGTGAATAACTCCTGAACCGTAAGTCCTAGACGCTCGCTCTTGGCTGCATTCGATTCAGCTCGTGGCAGCCAGTCTAAAAACACTATCTTGGACTTCTCTGCATGTTTCCCAGGCGAGAAATTGGCAGCATGTTCAGAACCATGTTTCTGTGAATAACTCCTGAACCGTAAGTCCTAGACGCTCGCTCTTGGCTGCATTCGATTCAGCTCGTGGCAGCCAGTCTAAAAAACACTATCTTGGACTTCTCTGCATGTTTCCCAGGCGAGAAATTGGCAGCATGTTCAGAACCATGTTTCTGTGAATAACTCCTGAACCGTAAGTCCTAGACGCTCGCTCTTGGCTGCATTCGATTCAGCTCGTGGCAGCCAGTCTAAAAAACACTATCTTGGACTTCTCTGCATGTTTCCCAGGCGAGAAATTGGCAGCATGTTCAGAACCATGTTTCTGTGAATAACTCCTGAACCGTAAGTCCTAGACGCTCGCTCTTGGCTGCATTCGATTCAGCTCGTGGCAGCCAGTCTAAAAAACACTATCTTGGACTTCTCTGCATGTTTCCCAGGCGAGAAATTGGCAGCATGTTCAGAACCATGTTTCTGTGAATAACTCCTGAACCGTAAGTCCTAGACGCTCGCTCTTGGCTGCATTCGATTCAGCTCGTGGCAGCCAGTCTAAAAAACACTATCTTGGACTTCTCTGCATGTTTCCCAGGCGAGAAATTGGCAGCATGTTCAGAACCATGTTTCTGTGAATAACTCCTGAACCGTAAGTCCTAGACGCTCGCTCTTGGCTGCATTCGATTCAGCTCGTGGCAGCCAGTCTAAAAAACACTATCTTGGACTTCTCTGCATGTTTCCCAGGCGAGAAATTGGCAGCATGTTCAGAACCATGTTTCTGTGAATAACTCCTGAACCGTAAGTCCTAGACGCTCGCTCTTGGCTGCATTCGATTCAGCTCGTGGCAGCCAGTCTAAAAAACACTATCTTGGACTTCTCTGCATGTTTCCCAGGCGAGAAATTGGCAGCATGTTCAGAACCATGTTTCTGTGAATAACTCCTGAACCGTAAGTCCTAGACGCTCGCTCTTGGCTGCATTCGATTCAGCTCGTGGCAGCCAGTCTAAAAAACACTATCTTGGACTCTCTGCATGTTTCCCAGGCGAGAAATTGGCAGCATGTTCAGAACCATGTTTCTGTGAATAACTCCTGAACCGTAAGTCCTAGACGCTCGATCTTGGCGGCATTCGTCTCAGCGCCTGGCAATTAGTATAGGAGCACTGTGTTTGACTTCTCTGGATGTTTCCCAGGCGAGTTATTGACAAGTAAATCCTAGACGCTCGATCTTGGTTATTTTCGCTTTCGCGGCTGGCAGTAAAAGAACCATGTTTCTGTGAATAACTCCTGAACCGTAAGTCCTAGACGCTCGCTCTTGGCTGCATTCGATTCAGCTCGTGGCAGCCAGTCTAAAAAACACTATCTTGGACTTCTCTGCATGTTTCCCAGGCGAGCAATTGGCAGCATGTTCAGAACCATGTTTCTGTGAATAACTCCTGAACCGTAAGTCCTAGACGCTCGCTCTTGGCTGCATTCGATTCAGCTCGTGGCAGCCAGTCTAAAAAACACTATCTTGGACTTCTCTGCATGTTTCCCAGGCGAGCAATTGCAGCATGTTCAGAACCATGTTTCTGTGAATAACTCCTGAACCGTAAGTCACAGACGCTCGCTCTTGGCTGCATTCGATTCAGCTCGTGGCAGCCAGTCTAAAAAACACTATCTTGGACTCCTCTGCATGTTCCTAAGGCAAATGTTTCTAAAGCTAATTCTTGAACCGTAAGTCCTAGACGCTCGATCTTGGCGGCATTCGTCTCAGCGCCTGGCAATTAGTATAGGAGCACTGTGTTTGACTTCTCTGGATGTTTCCCAGGCGAGTTATTGACAAGTAAATCCTAGACGCTCGATCTTGGTTATTTTCGCTTTCGCGGCTGGCAGTAAAAGAACCATGTTTCTGTGAATAACTCCTGAACCGTAAGTCCTAGACGCTCGCTCTTGGCTGCATTCGATTCAGCTCGTGGCAGCCAGTCTAAAAAACACTATCTTGGACTTCTCTGCATGTTTCCCAGGCGAGCAATTGGCAGCATGTTCAGAACCATGTTTCTGTGAATAACTCCTGAACCGTAAGTCCTAGACGCTCGCTCTTGGCTGCATTCGATTCAGCTCGTGGCAGCCAGTCTAAAAAACACTATCTTGGACTTCTCTGCATGTTCCTAAGGCAAATGTTTCTAAAGCTAATTCTTGAACCGTAAGTCCTAGACGCTCGATCTTGGCGGCATTCGTCTCAGCGCCTGGCAATTAGTATAGGAGCACTGTGTTTGACTTCTCTGGATGTTTCCCAGGCGAGTTATTGACAAGTAAATCCTAGACGCTCGATCTTGGTTATTTTCGCTTTCGCGGCTGGCAGTAAAAGAACCATGTTTCTGTGAATAACTCCTGAACCGTAAGTCCTAGACGCTCGCTCTTGGCTGCATTCGATTCAGCTCGTGGCAGCCAGTCTAAAAAACACTATCTTGGACTTCTCTGCATGTTTCCCAGGCGAGAAATTGGCAGCATGTTCAGAACCATGTTTCTGTGAATAACTCCTGAACCGTAAGTCCTAGACGCTCGCTCTTGGCTGCATTCGATTCAGCTCGTGGCAGCCAGTCTAAAAAACACTATCTTGGACTTCTCTGCATGTTTCCCAGGCGAGAAATTGGCAGCATGTTCAGAACCATGTTTCTGTGATAACTCCTGAACCGTAAGTCCTAGACGCTCGATCTTGGCGGCATTCGTCTCAGCGCCTGGCAATTAGTATAGGAGCACTGTGTTTGACTTCTCTGGATGTTTCCCAGGCGAGTTATTGACAAGTAAATCCTAGACGCTCGATCTTGGTTATTTTCGCTTTCGCGGCTGGCAGTAAAAGAACCATGTTTCTGTGAATAACTCCTGAACCGTAAGTCCTAGACGCTCGCTCTTGGCTGCATTCGATTCAGCTCGTGGCAGCCAGTCTAAAAAACACTATCTTGGACTTCTCTGCATGTTTCCCAGGCGAGCAATTGGCAGCATGTTCAGAACCATGTTTCTGTGAATAACTCCTGAACCGTAAGTCCTAGACGCTCGCTCTTGGCTGCATTCGATTCAGCTCGTGGCAGCCAGTCTAAAAAACACTATCTTGGACTTCTCTGCATGTTCCTAAGGCAAATGTTTCTAAAGCTAATTCTTGAACCGTAAGTCCTAGACGCTCGATCTTGGCGGCATTCGTCTCAGCGCCTGGCAATTAGTATAGGAGCACTGTGTTTGACTTCTCTGGATGTTTCCCAGGCGAGTTATTGACAAGTAAATCCTAGACGCTCGATCTTGGTTATTTTCGCTTTCGCGGCTGGCAGTAAAAGAACCATGTTTCTGTGAATAACTCCTGAACCGTAAGTCCTAGACGCTCGCTCTTGGCTGCATTCGATTCAGCTCGTGGCAGCCAGTCTAAAAAACACTATCTTGGACTTCTCTGCATGTTTCCCAGGCGAGCAATTGGCAGCATGTTCAGAACCATGTTTCTGTGAATAACTCCTGAACCGTAAGTCCTAGACGCTCGCTCTTGGCTGCATTCGATTCAGCTCGTGGCAGCCAGTCTAAAAAACACTATCTTGGACTTCTCTGCATGTTTCCCAGGCGAGCAATTGGCAGCATGTTCAGAACCATGTTTCTGTGAATAACTCCTGAACCGTAAGTCCTAGACGCTCGCTCTTGGCTGCATTCGATTCAGCTCGTGGCAGCCAGTCTAAAAAAACACTATCTTGGACTTCTCTGCATGTTTCCCAGGCGAGCAATTGGCAGCATGTTCAGAACCATGTTTCTGTGAATAACTCCTGAACCGTAAGTCACAGACGCTCGCTCTTGGCTGCTTTCGATTCAGCTCGTGGCAGCCAGTCTAAAAAACACTATCTTGGACTTCTCTGCATGTTTCCTAAGGCAAATGTTTCTAAAGCTAATTCCTTGAACCGTAAGTCCTAGACGCTCGATCTTGGCGGCATTCGTCTCAGCGCCTGGCAATTAGTATAGGAGCACTGTGTTTGACTTCTCTGGATGTTTCCCAGGCGAGTTATTGACAAGTAAATCCTAGACGCTCGATCTTGGTTATTTTCGCTTTCGCGGCTGGCAGTAAAAGAACCATGTTTCTGTGAATAACTCCTGAACCGTAAGTCCTAGACGCTCGCTCTTGGCTGCATTCGATTCAGCTCGTGGCAGCCAGTCTAAAAAACACTATCTTGGACTTCTCTGCATGTTTCCCAGGCGAGAAATTGGCAGCATGTTCAGAACCATGTTTCTGTGAATAACTCCTGAACCGTAAGTCCTAGACGCTCGATCTTGGCGGCATTCGTCTCAGCGCCTGGCAATTAGTATAGGAGCACTGTGTTTGACTTCTCTGGATGTTTCCCAGGCGAGTTATTGACAAGTAAATCCTAGACGCTCGATCTTGGTTATTTTCGCTTTCGCGGCTGGCAGTAAAAGAACCATGTTTCTGTGAATAACTCCTGAACCGTAAGTCCTAGACGCTCGCTCTTGGCTGCATTCGATTCAGCTCGTGGCAGCCAGTCTAAAAACACTATCTTGGACTTCTCTGCATGTTTCCCAGGCGAGCAATTGGCAGCATGTTCAGAACCATGTTTCTGTGAATAACTCCTGAACCGTAAGTCCTAGACGCTCGCTCTTGGCTGCATTCGATTCAGCTCGTGGCAGCCAGTCTAAAAAACACTATCTTGGACTTCTCTGCATGTTTCCCAGGCGAGAAATTGGCAGCATGTTCAGAACCATGTTTCTGTGAATAACTCCTGAACCGTAAGTCCTAGACGCTCGCTCTTGGCTGCATTCGATTCAGCTCGTGGCAGCCAGTCTAAAAAACACTATCTTGGACTTCTCTGCATGTTTCCCAGGCGAGAAATTGGCAGCATGTTCAGAACCATGTTTCTGTGAATAACTCCTGAACCGTAAGTCCTAGACGCTCGCTCTTGGCTGCATTCGATTCAGCTCGTGGCAGCCAGTCTAAAAAACACTATCTTGGACTTCTCTGCATGTTTCCCAGGCGAGAAATTGGCAGCATGTTCAGAACCATGTTTCTGTGAATAACTCCTGAACCGTAAGTCCTAGACGCTCGATCTTGGCGGCATTCGTCTCAGCGCCTGGCAATTAGTATAGGAGCACTGTGTTTGACTTCTCTGGATGTTTCCCAGGCGAGTTATTGACAAGTAAATCCTAGACGCTCGATCTTGGTTATTTTCGCTTTCGCGGCTGGCAGTAAAAGAACCATGTTTCTGGTGAATAACTCCTGAACCGTAAGTCCTAGACGCTCGCTCTTGGCTGCATCGATTCAGCTCGTGGCAGCCAGTCTAAAAACACTATCTTGGACTCTCTGCATGTTTCCCAGGCGAGCAATTGGCAGCATGTTCAGAACCATGTTTCTGTGAATAACTCCTGAACCGTAAGTCCTAGACGCTCGCTCTTGGCTGCATTCGATTCAGCTCGTGGCAGCCAGTCTAAAAAACACTATCTTGGACTTCTCTGCATGTTTCCCAGGCGAGCAATTGGCAGGCATGTTCAGAACCAGTTTCTGTGAATAACTCCTGAACCGTAAGTCCTAGACGCTCGCTCTTGGCTGCATTCGATTCAGCTCGTGGCAGCCAGTCTAAAAAACACTATCTTGGACTTCTCTGCATGTTTCCCAGGCGAGCAATTGGCAGCATGTTCAGAACCATGTTTCTGTGAATAACTCCTGAACCGTAAGTCCTAGACGCTCGCTCTTGGCTGCATTCGATTCAGCTCGTGGCAGCCAGTCTAAAAAACACTATCTTGGACTTCTCTGCATGTTTCCCAGGCGAGCAATTGGCAGCATGTTCAGAACCATGTTTCTGTGAATAACTCCTGAACCGTAAGTCACAGACGCTCGCTCTTGGCTGCTTTCGATTCAGCTCGTGGCAGCCAGTCTAAAAAACACTATCTTGGACTTCTCTGCATGTTCCTAAGGCAAATGTTTCTAAAGCTAATTCTTGAACCGTAAGTCCTAGACGCTCGATCTTGGCGGCATTCGTCTCAGCGCCTGGCAATTAGTATAGGAGCACTGTGTTTGACTTCTCTGGATGTTTCCCAGGCGAGTTATTGACAAGTAAATCCTAGACGCTCGATCTTGGTTATTTTCGCTTTCGCGGCTGGCAGTAAAAGAACCATGTTTCTGTGAATAACTCCTGAACCGTAAGTCCTAGACGCTCGCTCTTGGCTGCATTCGATTCAGCTCGTGGCAGCCAGTCTAAAAACACTATCTTGGACTTCTCTGCATGTTTCCCAGGCGAGAAATTGGCAGCATGTTCAGAACCATGTTTCTGTGAATAACTCCTGAACCGTAAGTCCTAGACGCTCGATCTTGGCGGCATTCGTCTCAGCGCCTGGCAATTAGTATAGGAGCACTGTGTTTGACTTCTCTGGATGTTTCCCAGGCGAGTTATTGACAAGTAAATCCTAGACGCTCGATCTTGGTTATTTTCGCTTTCGCGGCTGGCAGTAAAGAACCATGTTTCTGTGAATAACTCCTGAACCGTAAGTCCTAGACGCTCGCTCTTGGCTGCATTCGATTCAGCTCGTGGCAGCCAGTCTAAAAAACACTATCTTGGACTTCTCTGCATGTTTCCCAGGCGAGCAATTGGCAGCATGTTCAGACCATGTTTCTGTGATTAACTCCTGAACCGTAAGTCCTAGACGCTCGCTCTTGGCTGCATTCGATTCAGCTCGTGGCAGCCAGTCTAAAAACACTATCTTGGACTTCTCTGCATGTTTCCCAGGCGAGAAATTGGCAGCATGTTCAGAACCATGTTTCTGTGAATAACTCCTGAACCGTAAGTCCTAGATGCTCGCTCTTGGCTGCATTCGATTCAGCTCGTGGCAGCCAGTCTAAAAAACACTATCTTGGACTTCTCTGCATGTTTCCCAGGCGAGCAATTGGCAGCATGTTCAGAACCATGTTTCTGTGAATAACTCCTGAACCGTAAGTCCTAGACGCTCGCTCTTGGCTGCATTCGATTCAGCTCGTGGCAGCCAGTCTAAAAAACACTATCTTGGACTTCTCTGCATGTTTCCCAGGGAGCAATTGGCAGCATGTTCAGAACCATGTTTCTGTGAATAACTCCTGAACCGTAAGTCCTAGACGCTCGCTCTTGGCTGCATTCGATTCAGCTCGTGGCAGCCAGTCTAAAAAACACTATCTTGGACTTCTCTGATGTTTCCCAGGCGAGCAATTGGCAGCATGTTCAGAACCATGTTTCTGTGAATAACTCCTGAACCGTAAGTCCTAGACGCTCGCTCTTGGCTGCATTCGATTCAGCTCGTGGCAGCCAGTCTAAAAAACACTATCTTGGACTTCTCTGCATGTTTCCCAGGCGAGCAATTTGGCAGCATGTTCAGAACCATGTTTCTGTGAATAACTCCTGAACCGTAAGTCCTAGACGCTCGCTCTTGGCTGCATTCGATTCAGCTCGTGGCAGCCAGTCTAAAAAACACCTATCTTGGACTTCTCTGCATGTTTCCCAGGCGAGCAATTGGCAGCATGTTCAGAACCATGTTCTGTGAATACTCCTGAACCGTAAGTCCTAGACGCTCGCTCTTGGCTGCATTCGATTCAGCTCGTGGCAGCCAGTCTAAAAACACTATCTTGGACTTCTCTGCATGTTTCCCAGGCGAGCAATTGGCAGCATGTTCAGAACATGTTTCTGTGAATAAACTCCTGAACCGTAAGTCACAGACGCTCGCTCTTGGCTGCATTCGATTCAGCTCGTGGCAGCCAGTCTAAAAAAACACTATCTTGGCATCCTCTGCATGTTCCTAAGGCAAATGTTTCTAAAGCTAATTCTTGAACCGTAAGTCCTAGACGCTCGATCTTGGCGGCATTCGTCTCAGCGCCTGGCAATTAGTATAGGAGCACTGTGTTTGACTTCTCTGGATGTTTCCCAGGCGAGTTATTGACAAGTAAATCCTAGACGCTCGATCTTGGTTATTTTCGCTTTCGCGGCTGGCAGTAAAAGAACCATGTTTCTGTGAATAACTCCTGAACCGTAAGTCCTAGACGCTCGCTCTTGGCTGCATTCGATTCAGCTCGTGGCAGCCAGTCTAAAAAACACTATCTTGGACTTCTCTGCATGTTTCCCAGGCGAGCAATTGGCAGCATGTTCAGAACCATGTTTCTGTGAATAACTCCTGAACCGTAAGTCTAGACGCTCGCTCTTGGCTGCATTCGATTCAGCTCGTGGCAGCCAGTCTAAAAAACACTATCTTGGACTTCTCTGCATGTTCCTAAGGCAAATGTTTCTAAAGCTAATTCTTGAACCGTAGTCCTAGACGCTCGATCTTGGCGGCATTCGTCTCAGCGCCTGGCCAATTAGTATAGGAGCACTGTGTTTGACTTCTCTGGATGTTTCCCAGGCGAGTTATTGACAAGTAATCCTAGACGCTCGATCTTGGTTATTTTCGCTTTCGCGGCTGGCAGTAAAAGAACCATGTTTCTGTGAATAACTCCTGAACCGTAAGTCCTAGACGCTCGCTCTTGGCTGCATTCGATTCAGCTCGTGGCAGCCAGTCTAAAAAACACTATCTTGGACTTCTCTGCATGTTTCCCAGGCGAGCAATTGGCAGCATGTTCAGAACCATGTTTCTGTGAATAACTCCTGAACCGTAAGTCCTAGACGCTCGCTCTTGGCTGCATTCGATTTCAGCTCGTGGCAGCCAGTCTAAAAAACACTATCTTGGACTTCTCTGCATGTTTCCCAGGCGAGCAATTGGCAGCATGTTCAGAACCATGTTTCTGTGAATAACTCCTGAACCGTAAGTCCTAGACGCTCGCTCTTGGCTGCATTCGATTCAGCTCGTGGCAGCCAGTCTAAAAAACACTATCTTGGACTCTCTGCATGTTTCCCAGGCGAGCAATTGGCAGCATGTTCAGAACCATGTTTCTGTGAATAACTCCTGAACCGTAAGTCACAGACGCTCGCTCTTGGCTGCTTTCGATTCAGCTCGTGGCAGCCAGTCTAAAAAACACTATCTTGGACTTCTCTGCATGTTCCTAAGGCAAATGTTTCTAAAGCTAATTCTTGAACCGTAAGTCCTAGACGCTCGATCTTGGCGGCATTCGTCTCAGCGCCTGGCAATTAGTATAGGAGCACTGTGTTTGACTTCTCTGGATGTTTCCAGGCGAGTTATTGACAAGTAAATCCTAGACGCTCGATCTTGGTTATTTTCGCTTTCGCGGCTGGCAGTAAAAGAACCATGTTTCTGTGAATAACTCTGAACCGTAAGTCCTAGACGCTCGCTCTTGGCTGCATTCGATTCAGCTCGTGCAGCCAGTCTAAAAAACACTATCTTGGACTTCTCTGCATGTTTCCCAGGCGAGAAATTGGCAGCATGTTCAGAACCATGTTTCTGTGAATAACTCCTGAACCGTAAGTCCTAGACGCTCGATCTTGGCGGCATTCGTCTCAGCGCCTGGCAATTAGTATAGGAGCACTGTGTTTGACTTCTCTGGATGTTTCCCAGGCGAGTTATTGACAAGTAAATCCTAGACGCTCGATCTTGGTATTTTCGCTTTCGCGGCTGGCAGTAAAAGAACCATGTTTCTGTGAATAACTCCTGAACCGTAAGTCCTAGACGCTCGCTCTTGGCTGCATTCGATTCAGCTCGTGGCAGCCAGTCTAAAAACACTATCTTGGATCTCTGCATGTTTCCCAGGCGAGCAATTGGCAGCATGTTCAGAACCATGTTTCTGTGAATAACTCCTGAACCGTAAGTCCTAGACGCTCGCTCTTGGCTGCATTCGATTCAGCTCGTGGCAGCCAGTCTAAAAAACACTATCTTGGACTTCTCTGCATGTTTCCCAGGCGAGCAATTGGCAGCATGTTCAGAACCATGTTTCTGTGAATAACTCCTGAACCGTAAGTCCTAGACGCTCGCTCTTGGCTGCATTCGATTCAGCTCGTGGCAGCCAGTCTAAAAACACTATCTTGGACTTCTCTGCATGTTTCCCAGGCGAGCAATTGGCAGCATGTTCAGAACCATGTTTCTGTGAATAACTCCTGAACCGTAAGTCCTAGACGCTCGCTCTTGGCTGCATTCGATTCAGCTCGTGGCAGCCAGTCTAAAAAACACTATCTTGGACTTCTCTGCATGTTTCCCAGGCGAGCAATTGGCAGCATGGTTCAGAACCATGTTTCTGTGAATAACTCCTGAACCGTAAGTCCTAGACGCTCGCTCTTGGCTGCATTCGATTCAGCTCGTGGCAGCCAGTCTAAAAAACACTATCTTGGACTTCTCTGCATGTTTCCCAGGCGAGCAATTGGCAGCATGTTCAGAACCATGTTTCTGTGAATAACTCCTGAACCGTAAGTCCTAGACGCTCGCTCTTGGCTGCATTCGATTCAGCTCGTGTTCAGCTCGTGGCAGCCAGTCTAAAAAACACTATCTTGGACTTCTCTGCATGTTTCCCAGGCGAGCAATTGGCAGCATGTTCAGAACCATGTTTCTGTGAATAACTCCTGAACCGTAAGTCCTAGACGCTCGCTCTTGGCTGCATTCGATTCAGCTCGTGGCAGCCAGTCTAAAAAACACTATCTTGGACTTCTCTGCATGTTTCCCAGGCGAGAAATTGGCAGCATGTTCAGAACCATGTTTCTGTGAATAACTCCTGAACCGTAAGTCCTAGACGCTCGATCTTGGCGGCATTCGTCTCAGCGCCTGGCAATTAGTATAGGAGCACTGTGTTTGACTTCTCTGGATGTTTCCCAGGCGAGTTATTGACAAGTAAATCCTAGACGCTCGATCTTGGTTATTTTCGCTTTCGCGGCTGGCAGTAAAAGAACCATGTTTCTGTGAATAACTCCTGAACCGTAAGTCCTAGACGCTCGCTCTTGGCTGCATTCGATTCAGCTCGTGGCAGCCAGTCTAAAAAACACTATCTTGGACTTCTCTGCATGTTTCCCAGGCGAGAAATTGGCAGCATGTTCAGAACCATGTTTCTGTGAATAACTCCTGAACCGTAAGTCCTAGACGCTCGCTCTTGGCTGCATTCGATTCAGCTCGTGGCAGCCAGTCTAAAAAACACTATCTTGGACTTCTCTGCATGTTTCCCAGGCGAGAAATTGGCAGCATGTTCAGAACCATGTTTCTGTGAATAACTCCTGAACCGTAAGTCCTAGACGCTCGCTCTTGGCTGCATTCGATTCAGCTCGTGGCAGCCAGTCTAAAAAACACTATCTTGGACTTCTCTGCATGTTTCCCAGGCGAGAAATTGGCAGCATGTTCAGAACCATGTTTCTGTGAATAACTCCTGAACCGTAAGTCCTAGACGCTCGATCTTGGCGGCATTCGTCTCAGCGCCTGGCAATTAGTATAGGAGCACTGTGTTTGACTTCTCTGGATGTTTCCCAGGCGAGTTATTGACAAGTAAATCCTAGACGCTCGATCTTGGTTATTTTCGCTTTCGCGGCTGGCAGTAAAAGAACCATGTTTCTGTGAATAACTCCTGAACCGTAAGTCCTAGACGCTCGCTCTTGGCTGCATTCGATTCAGCTCGTGGCAGCCAGTCTAAAAAACACTATCTTGGACTTCTCTGCATGTTTCCCAGGCGAGAAATTGGCAGCATGTTCAGAACCATGTTTCTGTGAATAACTCCTGAACCGTAAGTCCTAGACGCTCGCTCTTGGCTGCATTCGATTCAGCTCGTGGCAGCCAGTCTAAAAAACACTATCTTGGACTTCTCTGCATGTTTCCCAGGCGAGCAATTGGCAGCATGTTCAGAACCATGTTTCTGTGAATAACTCCTGAACCGTAAGTCCTAGACGCTCGCTCTTGGCTGCATTCGATTCAGCTCGTGGCAGCCAGTCTAAAAAACACTATCTTGGACTTCTCTGCATGTTTCCCAGGCGAGCAATTGGCAGCATGTTCAGAACCATGTTTCTGTGAATAACTCCTGAACCGTAAGTCCTAGACGCTCGCTCTTGGCTGCATTCGATTCAGCTCGTGGCAGCCAGTCTAAAAAACACTATCTTGGACTTCTCTGCATGTTTCCCAGGCGAGAAATTGGCAGCATGTTCAGAACCATGTTTCTGTGAATAACTCCTGAACCGTAAGTCCTAGACGCTCGCTCTTGGCTGCATTCGATTCAGCTCGTGGCAGCCAGTCTAAAAAACACTATCTTGGACTTCTCTGCATGTTTCCCAGGCGAGAAATTGGCAGCATGTTCAGAACCATGTTTCTGTGAATAACTCCTGAACCGTAAGTCCTAGACGCTCGCTCTTGGCTGCATTCGATTCAGCTCGTGGCAGCCAGTCTAAAAAACACTATCTTGGACTTCTCTGCATGTTTCCCAGGCGAGCAATTGGCAGCATGTTCAGAACCATGTTTCTGTGAATAACTCCTGAACCGTAAGTCCTAGACGCTCGCTCTTGGCTGCATTCGATTCAGCTCGTGGCAGCCAGTCTAAAAAACACTATCTTGGACTTCTCTGCATGTTTCCCAGGCGAGAAATTGGCAGCATGTTCAGAACCATGTTTCTGTGAATAACTCCTGAACCGTAAGTCCTAGACGCTCGATCTTGGCGGCATTCGTCTCAGCGCCTGGCAATTAGTATAGGAGCACTGTGTTTGACTTCTCTGGATGTTTCCCAGGCGAGTTATTGACAAGTAAATCCTAGACGCTCGATCTTGGTTATTTTCGCTTTCGCGGCTGGCAGTAAAAGAACCATGTTTCTGTGAATAACTCCTGAACCGTAAGTCCTAGACGCTCGCTCTTGGCTGCATTCGATTCAGCTCGTGGCAGCCAGTCTAAAAAACACTATCTTGGACTTCTCTGCATGTTTCCCAGGCGAGAAATTGGCAGCATGTTCAGAACCATGTTTCTGTGAATAACTCCTGAACCGTAAGTCCTAGACGCTCGATCTTGGCGGCATTCGTCTCAGCGCCTGGCAATTAGTATAGGAGCACTGTGTTTGACTTCTCTGGATGTTTCCCAGGCGAGTTATTGACAAGTAAATCCTAGACGCTCGATCTTGGTTATTTTCGCTTTCGCGGCTGGCAGTAAAAGAACCATGTTTCTGTGAATAACTCCTGAACCGTAAGTCCTAGACGCTCGCTCTTGGCTGCATTCGATTCAGCTCGTGGCAGCCAGTCTAAAAAACACTATCTTGGACTTCTCTGCATGTTTCCCAGGCGAGCAATTGGCAGCATGTTCAGAACCATGTTTCTGTGAATAACTCCTGAACCGTAAGTCCTAGACGCTCGCTCTTGGCTGCATTCGATTCAGCTCGTGGCAGCCAGTCTAAAAGACACTATCTTGGACTTCTCTGCATGTTTCCCAGGCGAGCAATTGGCAGCATGTTCAGAACCATGTTTCTGTGAATAACTCCTGAACCGTAAGTCCTAGACGCTCGCTCTTGGCTGCATTCGATTCAGCTCGTGGCAGCCAGTCTAAAAAACACTATCTTGGACTTCTCTGCATGTTTCCCAGGCGAGAAATTGGCAGCATGTTCAGAACCATGTTTCTGTGAATAACTCCTGAACCGTAAGTCCTAGACGCTCGATCTTGGCGGCATTCGTCTCAGCGCCTGGCAATTAGTATAGGAGCACTGTGTTTGACTTCTCTGGATGTTTCCCAGGCGAGTTATTGACAAGTAAATCCTAGACGCTCGATCTTGGTTATTTTCGCTTTCGCGGCTGGCAGTAAAAGAACCATGTTTCTGTGAATAACTCCTGAACCGTAAGTCCTAGACGCTCGCTCTTGGCTGCATTCGATTCAGCTCGTGGCAGCCAGTCTAAAAAACACTATCTTGGACTTCTCTGCATGTTTCCCAGGCGAGAAATTGGCAGCATGTTCAGAACCATGTTTCTGTGAATAACTCCTGAACCGTAAGTCCTAGACGCTCGCTCTTGGCTGCATTCGATTCAGCTCGTGGCAGCCAGTCTAAAAAACACTATCTTGGACTTCTCTGCATGTTTCCCAGGCGAGAAATTGGCAGCATGTTCAGAACCATGTTTCTGTGAATAACTCCTGAACCGTAAGTCCTAGACGCTCGCTCTTGGCTGCATTCGATTCAGCTCGTGGCAGCCAGTCTAAAAAACACTATCTTGGACTTCTCTGCATGTTTCCCAGGCGAGAAATTGGCAGCATGTTCAGAACCATGTTTCTGTGAATAACTCCTGAACCGTAAGTCCTAGACGCTCGCTCTTGGCTGCATTCGATTCAGCTCGTGGCAGCCAGTCTAAAAAACACTATCTTGGACTTCTCTGCATGTTTCCCAGGCGAGAAATTGGCAGCATGTTCAGAACCATGTTTCTGTGAATAACTCCTGAACCGTAAGTCCTAGACGCTCGCTCTTGGCTGCATTCGATTCAGCTCGTGGCAGCCAGTCTAAAAAACACTATCTTGGACTTCTCTGCATGTTTCCCAGGCGAGAAATTGGCAGCATGTTCAGAACCATGTTTCTGTGAATAACTCCTGAACCGTAAGTCCTAGACGCTCGCTCTTGGCTGCATTCGATTCAGCTCGTGGCAGCCAGTCTAAAAAACACTATCTTGGACTTCTCTGCATGTTTCCCAGGCGAGAAATTGGCAGCATGTTCAGAACCATGTTTCTGTGAATAACTCCTGAACCGTAAGTCCTAGACGCTCGATCTTGGCGGCATTCGTCTCAGCGCCTGGCAATTAGTATAGGAGCACTGTGTTTGACTTCTCTGGATGTTTCCCAGGCGAGTTATTGACAAGTAAATCCTAGACGCTCGATCTTGGTTATTTTCGCTTTCGCGGCTGGCAGTAAAAGAACCATGTTTCTGTGAATAACTCCTGAACCGTAAGTCCTAGACGCTCGCTCTTGGCTGCATTCGATTCAGCTCGTGGCAGCCAGTCTAAAAACACTATCTTGGACTTCTCTGCATGTTTCCCAGGCGAGCAATTGGCAGCATGTTCAGAACCATGTTTCTGTGAATAACTCCTGAACCGTAAGTCCTAGACGCTCGCTCTTGGCTGCATTCGATTCAGCTCGTGGCAGCCAGTCTAAAAAACACTATCTTGGACTTCTCTGCATGTTTCCCAGGCGAGAAATTGGCAGCATGTTCAGAACCATGTTTCTGTGAATAACTCCTGAACCGTAAGTCCTAGACGCTCGCTCTTGGCTGCATTCGATTCAGCTCGTGGCAGCCAGTCTAAAAAACACTATCTTGGACTTCTCTGCATGTTTCCCAGGCGAGAAATTGGCAGCATGTTCAGAACCATGTTTCTGTGAATAACTCCTGAACCGTAAGTCCTAGACGCTCGCTCTTGGCTGCATTCGATTCAGCTCGTGGCAGCCAGTCTAAAAAACACTATCTTGGACTTCTCTGCATGTTTCCCAGGCGAGAAATTGGCAGCATGTTCAGAACCATGTTTCTGTGAATAACTCCTGAACCGTAAGTCCTAGACGCTCGCTCTTGGCTGCATTCGATTCAGCTCGTGGCAGCCAGTCTAAAAAACACTATCTTGGACTTCTCTGCATGTTTCCCAGGCGAGAAATTGGCAGCATGTTCAGAACCATGTTTCTGTGAATAACTCCTGAACCGTAAGTCCTAGACGCTCGCTCTTGGCTGCATTCGATTCAGCTCGTGGCAGCCAGTCTAAAAAACACTATCTTGGACTTCTCTGCATGTTTCCCAGGCGAGAAATTGGCAGCATGTTCAGAACCATGTTTCTGTGAATAACTCCTGAACCGTAAGTCCTAGACGCTCGCTCTTGGCTGCATTCGATTCAGCTCGTGGCAGCCAGTCTAAAAAACACTATCTTGGACTTCTCTGCATGTTTCCCAGGCGAGAAATTGGCAGCATGTTCAGAACCATGTTTCTGTGAATAACTCCTGAACCGTAAGTCCTAGACGCTCGCTCTTGGCTGCATTCGATTCAGCTCGTGGCAGCCAGTCTAAAAAACACTATCTTGGACTTCTCTGCATGTTTCCCAGGCGAGAAATTGGCAGCATGTTCAGAACCATGTTTCTGTGAATAACTCCTGAACCGTAAGTCCTAGACGCTCGCTCTTGGCTGCATTCGATTCAGCTCGTGGCAGCCAGTCTAAAAAACACTATCTTGGACTTCTCTGCATGTTTCCCAGGCGAGAAATTGGCAGCATGTTCAGAACCATGTTTCTGTGAATAACTCCTGAACCGTAAGTCCTAGACGCTCGCTCTTGGCTGCATTCGATTCAGCTCGTGGCAGCCAGTCTAAAAAACACTATCTTGGACTTCTCTGCATGTTTCCCAGGCGAGAAATTGGCAGCATGTTCAGAACCATGTTTCTGTGAATAACTCCTGAACCGTAAGTCCTAGACGCTCGATCTTGGCGGCATTCGTCTCAGCGCCTGGCAATTAGTATAGGAGCACTGTGTTTTGACTTCTCTGGATGTTTCCCAGGCGAGTTATTGACAAGTAAATCCTAGACGCTCGATCTTGGTTATTTTCGCTTTCGCGGCTGGCAGTAAAAGAACCATGTTTCTGTGAATAACTCCTGAACCGTAAGTCCTAGACGCTCGCTCTTGGCTGCATTCGATTCAGCTCGTGGCAGCCAGTCTAAAAAACACTATCTTGGACTTCTCTGCATGTTTCCCAGGCGAGCAATTGGCAGCATGTTCAGAACCATGTTTCTGTGAATAACTCCTGAACCGTAAGTCCTAGACGCTCGCTCTTGGCTGCATTCGATTCAGCTCGTGGCAGCCAGTCTAAAAAACACTATCTTGGACTTCTCTGCATGTTTCCCAGGCGAGCAATTGGCAGCATGTTCAGAACCATGTTTCTGTGAATAACTCCTGAACCGTAAGTCACAGACGCTCGCTCTTGGCTGCATTCGATTCAGCTCGTGGCAGCCAGTCTAAAAAACACTATCTTGGACTCCTCTGCATGTTCCTAAGGCAAATGTTTCTAAAGCTAATTCTTGAACCGTAAGTCCTAGACGCTCGATCTTGGCGGCATTCGTCTCAGCGCCTGGCAATTAGTATAGGAGCACTGTGTTTGACTTCTCTGGATGTTTCCCAGGCGAGTTATTGACAAGTAAATCCTAGACGCTCGATCTTGGTTATTTCGCTTTCGCGGCTGGCAGTAAAAGAACCATGTTTCTGTGAATAACTCCTGAACCGTAAGTCCTAGACGCTCGCTCTTGGCTGCATTCGATTCAGCTCGTGGCAGCCAGTCTAAAAAACACTATCTTGGACTTCTCTGCATGTTTCCCAGGCGAGCAATTGGCAGCATGTTCAGAACCATGTTTCTGTGAATAACTCCTGAACCGTAAGTCCTAGACGCTCGCTCTTGGCTGCATTCGATTCAGCTCGTGGCAGCCAGTCTAAAAAACACTATCTTGGACTTCTCTGCATGTTCCTAAGGCAAATGTTTCTAAAGCTAATTCTTGAACCGTAAGTCCTAGACGCTCGATCTTGGCGGCATTCGTCTCAGCGCCTGGCAATTAGTATAGGAGCACTGTGTTTGACTTCTCTGGATGTTTCCCAGGCGAGTTATTGACAAGTAAATCCTAGACGCTCGATCTTGGTTATTTTCGCTTTCGCGGCTGGCAGTAAAAGAACCATGTTTCTGTGAATAACTCCTGAACCGTAAGTCCTAGACGCTCGCTCTTGGCTGCATTCGATTCAGCTCGTGGCAGCCAGTCTAAAAAACACTATCTTGGACTTCTCTGCATGTTTCCCAGGCGAGAAATTGGCAGCATGTTCAGAACCATGTTTCTGTGAATAACTCCTGAACCGTAAGTCCTAGACGCTCGCTCTTGGCTGCATTCGATTCAGCTCGTGGCAGCCAGTCTAAAAAACACTATCTTGGACTTCTCTGCATGTTTCCCAGGCGAGAAATTGGCAGCATGTTCAGAACCATGTTTCTGTGAATAACTCCTGAACCGTAAGTCCTAGACGCTCGATCTTGGCGGCATTCGTCTCAGCGCCTGGCAATTAGTATAGGAGCACTGTGTTTGACTTCTCTGGATGTTTCCCAGGCGAGTTATTGACAAGTAAATCCTAGACGCTCGATCTTGGTTATTTTCGCTTTCGCGGCTGGCAGTAAAAAGAACCATGTTTCTGTGAATAACTCCTGAACCGTAAGTCCTAGACGCTCGCTCTTGGCTGCATTCGATTCAGCTCGTGGCAGCCAGTCTAAAAAACACTATCTTGGACTTCTCTGCATGTTTCCCAGGCGAGCAATTGGCAGCATGTTCAGAACCATGTTTCTGTGAATAACTCCTGAACCGTAAGTCCTAGACGCTCGCTCTTGGCTGCATTCGATTCAGCTCGTGGCAGCCAGTCTAAAAAACACTATCTTGGACTTCTCTGCATGTTTCCCAGGCGAGCAATTGGCAGCATGTTCAGAACCATGTTTCTGTGAATAACTCCTGAACCGTAAGTCACAGACGCTCGCTCTTGGCTGCATTCGATTCAGCTCGTGGCAGCCAGTCTAAAAACACTATCTTGGACTCCTCTGCATGTTCCTAAGGCAAATGTTTCTAAAGCTAATTCTTGAACCGTAAGTCCTAGGACGCTCGATCTTGGCGGCATTCGTCTCAGCGCCTGGCAATTAGTATAGGAGCACTGTGTTTGACTTCTCTGGATGTTTCCCAGGCGAGTTATTGACAAGTAAATCCTAGACGCTCGATCTTGGTTATTTTCGCTTTCGCGGCTGGCAGTAAAAGAACCATGTTTCTGTGAATAACTCCTGAACCGTAAGTCCTAGACGCTCGCTCTTGGCTGCATTCGATTCAGCTCGTGGCAGCCAGTCTAAAAAACACTATCTTGGACTTCTCTGCATGTTTTCCCAGGCGAGCAATTGGCAGCATGTTCAGAACCATGTTTCTGTGAATAACTCCTGAACCGTAAGTCCTAGACGCTCGCTCTTGGCTGCATTCGATTCAGCTCGTGGCAGCCAGTCTAAAAAACACTATCTTGGACTTCTCTGCATGTTCCTAAGGCAAATGTTTCTAAAGCTAATTCTTGAACCGTAAGTCCTAGACGCTCGATCTTGGCGGCATTCGTCTCAGCGCCTGGCAATTAGTATAGGAGCACTGTGTTTGACTTCTCTGGATGTTTCCCAGGCGAGTTATTGACAAGTAAATCCTAGACGCTCGATCTTGGTTATTTTCGCTTTCGCGGCTGGCAGTAAAAGAACCATGTTTCTGTGAATAACTCCTGAACCGTAAGTCCTAGACGCTCGCTCTTGGCTGCATTCGATTCAGCTCGTGGCAGCCAGTCTAAAAAACACTATCTTGGACTTCTCTGCATGTTTCCCAGGCGAGCAATTGGCAGCATGTTCAGAACCATGTTTCTGTGAATAACTCCTGAACCGTAAGTCACAGACGCTCGCTCTTGGCTGCTTTCGATTCAGCTCGTGGCAGCCAGTCTAAAAAACACTATCTTGGACTTCTCTGCATGTTCCTAAGGCAAATGTTTCTAAAGCTAATTCTTGAACCGTAAGTCCTAGACGCTCGATCTTGGCGGCATTCGTCTCAGCGCCTGGCAATTAGTATAGGAGCACTGTGTTTGACTTCTCTGGATGTTTCCCAGGCGAGTTATTGACAAGTAAATCCTAGACGCTCGATCTTGGTTATTTTCGCTTTCGCGGCTGGCAGTAAAAGAACCATGTTTCTGTGAATAACTCCTGAACCGTAAGTCCTAGACGCTCGCTCTTGGCTGCATTCGATTCAGCTCGTGGCAGCCAGTCTAAAAAACACTATCTTGGACTTCTCTGCATGTTTCCCAGGCGAGAAATTGGCAGCATGTTCAGAACCATGTTTCTGTGAATAACTCCTGAACCGTAAGTCCTAGACGCTCGATCTTGGCGGCATTCGTCTCAGCGCCTGGCAATTAGTATAGGAGCACTGTGTTTGACTTCTCTGGATGTTTCCCAGGCGAGTTATTGACAAGTAAATCCTAGACGCTCGATCTTGGTTATTTTCGCTTTCGCGGCTGGCAGTAAAAGAACCATGTTTCTGTGAATAACTCCTGAACCGTAAGTCCTAGACGCTCGCTCTTGGCTGCATTCGATTCAGCTCGTGGCAGCCAGTCTAAAAAACACTATCTTGGACTTCTCTGCATGTTTCCCAGGCGAGCAATTGGCAGCATGTTCAGAACCATGTTTCTGTGAATAACTCCTGAACCGTAAGTCCTAGACGCTCGCTCTTGGCTGCATTCGATTCAGCTCGTGGCAGCCAGTCTAAAAAAACACTATCTTGGACTTCTCTGCATGTTTCCCAGGCGAGAAATTGGCAGCATGTTCAGAACCATGTTTCTGTGAATAACTCCTGAACCGTAAGTCCTAGACGCTCGCTCTTGGCTGCATTCGATTCAGCTCGTGGCAGCCAGTCTAAAAAACACTATCTTGGACTTCTCTGCATGTTTCCCAGGCGAGAAATTGGCAGCATGTTCAGAACCATGTTTCTGTGAATAACTCCTGAACCGTAAGTCCTAGACGCTCGCTCTTGGCTGCATTCGATTCAGCTCGTGGCAGCCAGTCTAAAAAACACTATCTTGGACTTCTCTGCATGTTTCCCAGGCGAGAAATTGGGCAGCATGTTCAGAACCATGTTTCTGTGAATAACTCCTGAACCGTAAGTCCTAGACGCTCGATCTTGGCGGCATTCGTCTCAGCGCCTGGCAATTAGTATAGGAGCACTGTGTTTGACTTCTCTGGATGTTTCCCAGGCGAGTTATTGACAAGTAAATCCTAGACGCTCGATCTTGGTTATTTTCGCTTTCGCGGCTGGCAGTAAAAGAACCATGTTTCTGTGAATAACTCCTGAACCGTAAGTCCTAGACGCTCGCTCTTGGCTGCATTCGATTCAGCTCGTGGCAGCCAGTCTAAAAAACACTATCTTGGACTTCTCTGCATGTTTCCCAGGCGAGCAATTGGCAGCATGTTCAGAACCATGTTTCTGTGAATAACTCCTGAACCGTAAGTCCTAGACGCTCGCTCTTGGCTGCATTCGATTCAGCTCGTGGCAGCCAGTCTAAAAAACACTATCTTGGACTTCTCTGCATGTTTCCCAGGCGAGCAATTGGCAGCATGTTCAGAACCATGTTTCTGTGAATAACTCCTGAACCGTAAGTCCTAGACGCTCGCTCTTGGCTGCATTCGATTCAGCTCGTGGCAGCCAGTCTAAAAAACACTATCTTGGACTTCTCTGCATGTTTCCCAGGCGAGCAATTGGCAGCATGTTCAGAACCATGTTTCTGTGAATAACTCCTGAACCGTAAGTCCTAGACGCTCGCTCTTGGCTGCATTCGATTCAGCTCGTGGCAGCCAGTCTAAAAAACACTATCTTGGACTTCTCTGCATGTTTCCCAGGCGAGCAATTGGCAGCATGTTCAGAACCATGTTTCTGTGAATAACTCCTGAACCGTAAGTCCTAGACGCTCGCTCTTGGCTGCATTCGATTCAGCTCGTGGCAGCCAGTCTAAAAAACACTATCTTGGACTTCTCTGCATGTTTCCCAGGCGAGCAATTGGCAGCATGTTCAGAACCATGTTTCTGTGAATAACTCCTGAACCGTAAGTCCTAGACGCTCGCTCTTGGCTGCATTCGATTCAGCTCGTGGCAGCCAGTCTAAAAAAACACTATCTTGGACTTCTCTGCATGTTTCCCAGGCGAGCAATTGGCAGCATGTTCAGAACCATGTTTCTGTGAATAACTCCTGAACCGTAAGTCCTAGACGCTCGCTCTTGGCTGCATTCGATTCAGCTCGTGGCAGCCAGTCTAAAAAACACTATCTTGGACTTCTCTGCATGTTTCCCAGGCGAGCAATTGGCAGCATGTTCAGAACCATGTTTCTGTGAATAACTCCTGAACCGTAAGTCACAGACGCTCGCTCTTGGCTGCATTCGATTCAGCTCGTGGCAGCCAGTCTAAAAAACACTATCTTGGACTCCTCTGCATGTTCCTAAGGCAAATGTTTCTAAAGCTAATTCTTGAACCGTAAGTCCTAGACGCTCGATCTTGGCGGCATTCGTCTCAGCGCCTGGCAATTAGTATAGGAGCACTGTGTTTGACTTCTCTGGATGTTTCCCAGGCGAGTTATTGACAAGTAAATCCTAGACGCTCGATCTTGGTTATTTTCGCTTTCGCGGCTGGCAGTAAAAGAACCATGTTTCTGTGAATAACTCCTGAACCGTAAGTCCTAGACGCTCGCTCTTGGCTGCATTCGATTCAGCTCGTGGCAGCCAGTCTAAAAAACACTATCTTGGACTTCTCTGCATGTTTCCCAGGCGAGCAATTGGCAGCATGTTCAGAACCATGTTTCTGTGAATAACTCCTGAACCGTAAGTCCTAGACGCTCGCTCTTGGCTGCATTCGATTCAGCTCGTGGCAGCCAGTCTAAAAAACACTATCTTGGACTTCTCTGCATGTTCCTAAGGCAAATGTTTCTAAAGCTAATTCTTGAACCGTAAGTCCTAGACGCTCGATCTTGGCGGCATTCGTCTCAGCGCCTGGCAATTAGTATAGGAGCACTGTGTTTGACTTCTCTGGATGTTTCCCAGGCGAGTTATTGACAAGTAAATCCTAGACGCTCGATCTTGGTTATTTTCGCTTTCGCGGCTGGCAGTAAAAGAACCATGTTTCTGTGAATAACTCCTGAACCGTAAGTCCTAGACGCTCGCTCTTGGCTGCATTCGATTTCAGCTCGTGGCAGCCAGTCTAAAAAACACTATCTTGGACTTCTCTGCATGTTTCCCAGGCGAGCAATTGGCAGCATGTTCAGAACCATGTTTCTGTGAATAACTCCTGAACCGTAAGTCCTAGACGCTCGCTCTTGGCTGCATTCGATTCAGCTCGTGGCAGCCAGTCTAAAAAACACTATCTTGGACTTCTCTGCATGTTTCCCAGGCGAGCAATTGGCAGCATGTTCAGAACCATGTTTCTGTGAATAACTCCTGAAACGTAAGTCCTAGACGCTCGCTCTTGGCTGCATTCGATTCAGCTCGTGGCAGCCAGTCTAAAAAACACTATCTTGGACTTCTCTGCATGTTTCCCAGGCGAGCAATTGGCAGCATGTTCAGAACCATGTTTCTGTGAATAACTCCTGAACCGTAAGTCACAGACGCTCGCTCTTGGCTGCTTTCGATTCAGCTCGTGGCAGCCAGTCTAAAAAACACTATCTTGGACTTCTCTGCATGTTCCTAAGGCAAATGTTTCTAAAGCTAATTCTTGAACCGTAAGTCCTAGACGCTCGATCTTGGCGGCATTCGTCTCAGCGCCTGGCAATTAGTATAGGAGCACTGTGTTTGACTTCTCTGGATGTTTCCCAGGCGAGTTATTGACAAGTAAATCCTAGACGCTCGATCTTGGTTATTTTCGCTTTCGCGGCTGGCAGTAAAAGAACCATGTTTCTGTGAATAACTCCTGAACCGTAAGTCCTAGACGCTCGCTCTTGGCTGCATTCGATTCAGCTCGTGGCAGCCAGTCTAAAAAACACTATCTTGGACTTCTCTGCATGTTTCCCAGGCGAGAAATTGGCAGCATGTTCAGAACCATGTTTCTGTGAATAACTCCTGAACCGTAAGTCCTAGACGCTCGATCTTGGCGGCATTCGTCTCAGCGCCTGGCAATTAGTATAGGAGCACTGTGTTTGACTTCTCTGGATGTTTCCCAGGCGAGTTATTGACAAGTAAATCCTAGACGCTCGATCTTGGTTATTTTCGCTTTCGCGGCTGGCAGTAAAAGAACCATGTTTCTGTGAATAACTCCTGAACCGTAAGTCCTAGACGCTCGCTCTTGGCTGCATTCGATTCAGCTCGTGGCAGCCAGTCTAAAAAACACTATCTTGGACTTCTCTGCATGTTTCCCAGGCGAGCAATTGGCAGCATGTTCAGAACCATGTTTCTGTGAATAACTCCTGAACCGTAAGTCCTA
>NW_027462694.1:0-27282 GCF_050947455.1 Rhinoderma darwinii
CCCAGAACATATACTCATATATAGACAATATAATCCCCCAACTCCAGGAAATAACACCCAGAACATATACAAATATAAAGAGAATATAATCCCTCAACTCCTGGAAATATCACCCAGAACATATACTCATATATAGAGAATATAATCCCCCAACTCCAGGAAATAACACCCAGAACATATACTCATATATACAGAATATAATCCCCCAACTCCTGGAAATAACACTCAGAACATATACTCATATATAGAGAATATAATCCCCCAACTCCAGCAAATAACACCCAGAACATATACTCATATATAGACAATATAATCCCCCAACTCCAGGAAATAACACCCAGAACATATACTCATATATAGACAATATAAACCACCAACTCCTGGAAATAACACACAGATCATATACTTATATATAGAGAATATAATCCCCCAACTCCAGGAAATAAAACTCAGAAGATATACTCATATATAGAGAATATAATCCCCCAACTCCAGGAAATATCACCCAGAACATATACTCATATATAGAGAATATAATCCCCCAACTCCAGTAGATAACACCCAGAACATATACAAATATATAGAGAATATAATCCCCCAACTCCTGGAAATATCACCCAGAACATATACTCATATATAGAGAATATAATCCCCCAACTCCAGGAAATAACACTCAGAACATATACTCATATATAGAGAATATAATCCCCCAAATCCAGGAATTATAACCCAGAATATATACTCATATATAGAGAATATAATCCCCCAACTCCAGGAATTATCACCCAGAATATATACTCATATATAGAGAATATAATCCCCCAACTCCAGGAAATAACACCCAGAATATATACTCAAATATAGAGAATATAATCCCCCAACTCCAGGAAATAACACCCAGAACATATACTCATATATAGAGAATATAATCCCCCAACTCCTGGAAATAACACACAGAACATATACTCATATATAGAGAATATAATCCCCCAACTTTAGTAAATATCACCCAGAACACATACTCATATATAGACAATATAATCCCCCAACTCCAGTAGATAACACCCAGAACATATACTCATATATAAAGAATATAATCTCCCAACTCCAGGAAATAACACCCAGAACATATACTCATATATAGACAATATAATCCCCCAACTCCAGGAAATATCACCCAGAACATATACTCATATATAAAGAATATAATCCCCCAACTCCAGTAGATAACACCCAGAACATATACTCATATATAGAGAATATAATCCCCCAACTCCAGGAATTATCACCCAGAATATATACTCATATATAGAGAATATAATCCCCCAACTCCAGGAATTATCACCCAGAATATATACTCATATATAGAGAATATAATCCCCCAACTCCAGGAATTATCACCCAGAATATATACTCATATATAGAGAATATAATCCCCCAACTCCAGGAAATAACACCCAGAACATATACTCATATATATAGAATATAATCCCCCAACTCCTGGAAATAACACCCAGAACATATACTCATATATAGAGAATATAATCCCCCAACTCCAGTAGATAACACCCAGTACATATACTCATATATAAAGAATATAATCCCCCAACTCCAGGAAATAACGCCCAGAACATATACTCATATATAGACAATATAATCCCCCAACTCCAGCAAATAACACCCAGAACATATACTCATATATAGAGAATATAATCCCCCAACTTCAGGAAATAACATCCAGAACATATACTCATATATAGAGAATATAATCCCCCAACTCCAGCAAATAACACCCAGAACATATACTCATATATAGACAATATAATCCCCCAACTCCAGCAAATAACACCCAGAACATATACTCATATATAGAGAATATAATCCCCCAACTCCAGGAAATAACACCCAGAACATATACTCATATATACAGAATATAATCCCCCAACTCCTGGAAATAACACTCAGAACATATACTCATATATAGAGAATATAATCCCCCAACTCCAGCAAATAACACCCAGAACATATACTCATATATAGACAATATAATCCCCCAACTCCAGGAAATAACACCCAGAACATATACTTATATATAGAGAATATAATCCCCCAACTCCTGGAAATAACACACAGAACATATACTCATATATAGAGAATATAATCCCCCAACTCCAGGAAATAACACTCAGAAGATATACTCATATATAGAGAATATAATCCCCCAACTCCAGGAAATATCACCCAGAACATATACTCATATATAGAGAATATAATCCCCCAACTCCAGTAGATAACACCCAGAACATATACAAATATATAGAGAATATAATCCCCCAAATCCAGGAATTATCACCCAGAATATATACTCATATATAGAGAATATAATCCCCCAACTCCAGGAATTATCACCCAGAATATATACTCATATATAGAGAATATAATCCCCCAACTCCAGGAAATAACACCCAGAATATATACTCAAATATAGAGAATATAATCCCCCAACTCCAGGAAATAACACCCAGAACATATACTCATATATAGAGAATATAATCCCCCAACTCCTGGAAATAACACACAGAACATATACTCATATATAGAGAATATAATCCCCCAACTTTAGTAAATATCACCCAGAACATATACTCATATATAGAGAATATAATCCCCCAACTCCAGTAGATAACACCCAGAACATATACTCATATATAAAGAATATAATCTCCCAACTCCAGGAAATAACACCCAGAACATATACTCATATATAGACAATATAATCCCCAAACTCCAGGAAATATCACCCAGAAAATATACTCATATATAAAGAATATAATCCCCCAACTCCAGTAGATAACACCCAGAACATATACTCATATATAGAGTATATAATCCCCCAACTCCAGGAAATAACACCCAGAACATATACAAATATATAGAGAATATAATCCCCCAACTCCTGGAAATAACATCCAGAACATATACTCATATATAGAGAATATAATCCCCCAACTCCAGCAAATAACACCCAGAACATATACTCATATATAGAGAATATAATCCCCCAACTCCAGGAAATAACACCCAGAACATATACTCATATATAGAGAATATAATACCCCAACTACAGCAAATAACACCCAGAACATTTACTCATATATAGAGAATATAATCCCCCCAACTCCAGGAAATAACACCCATAACATATACTCATATATAAAGAATATAATCCCCCAACTACAGGAAATAACAACCAGAATATATACTCATATATAAAGAATATAATCCCCCAACTCCAGTAGATAACACCCAGAACATATACTCATATATAGAGAATATAATCCCCCAACTCCAAGAAATAACAACCAGAACATATACACATATATAGAGAATATAATCCCCCAACTCCTGAAAATAACACACAGAACATATACACATATATAGAGAACATAATCCCCCAACTCTAGGAAATATCACCCAGAACATATACTCATATATAAAGAATATAATCCCCCAACTCCAGGAAATAACACACAGAACATATAATCCCCCCAACTCCTGGAAATAATGCCCAGAACATATACTCATATATAGAGAATATAATCCCCCAACTCCAGGAAATAACACCCAGAACATATACTCATATATAGAGAATATAATCCCCCAACTCCAGAAAATAACACCCAGAACGTATACAAATATATAGAAAACTTAATCCCCCAATTCCAGGAAATAACATCCAGAACATATACTCATATATAGAGAATATAATCCCCCAACTCCAGCAAATAACACCCAGAACATTTACTCATATATAGAGAATATAATCCCCCAACTCCAGGAAATAACACCCAAAACATATACTCATATATAGAGAATATAATCCCCCAACTCCAGCAAATAACACCCAGAACATATACTCATATATAGACAACATAATCCCCCAACTCCAGCAAATAACACCCAGAACATATACTCATATATAGAGAATATAATCCCCCAACTCCAGCAAATAACACCCAGAATATATACATATATCTAGACAATATAATCCCCAAACTCCAGGAAATAGCACCCAGAACATATACTCATATATAGAGAATATAATCCCCCCAACTCCAGGAAATAATACCCAGAACATATACTCATATATAGAGAATATAATCCCTCAACTCCAGGAAATAACACCCAGAACATATACTCATATATAGACAATATAATCCCCCAACTCCAGGAAATAACACCCAGAACATATACAAATATAAAGAGAATATAATCCCTCAACTCCTGGAAATATCACCCAGAACATATACTCATATATAGAGAATATAATCCCCCAACTCCAGGAAATAACACCCAGAACATATACTCATATATACAGAATATAATCCCCCAACTCCTGGAAATAACACTCAGAACATATACTCATATATAGAGAATATAATCCCCCAACTCCAGCAAATAACACCCAGAACATATACTCATATATAGACAATATAATCCCCCAACTCCAGGAAATAACACCCAGAACATATACTCATATATAGAGAATATAATCCCCCAACTCCTGGAAATAACACACAGAACATATACTCATATATAGAGAATATAATCCCCCAACTCCAGGAAATAACACTCAGAAGATATACTCATATATAGAGAATATAATCCCCCAACTCCAGGAAATATCACCCAGAACATATACTCATATATAGAGAATATAATCCCCCAACTCCAGTAGATAACACCCAGAACATATACAAATATATAGAGAATATAATCCCCCAACTCCTGGAAATATCACCCAGAACATATACTCATATATAGAGAATATAATCCCCCAACTCCAGGAAATAACACTCAGAACATATACTCATATATAGAGAATATAATCCCCCAAATCCAGGAATAATCACCCAGAATATATACTCATATATAGAGAATATAATCCCCCAACTCCAGGAATTATCACCCAGAATATATACTCATATATAGAGAATATAATCCCCCAACTCCAGGAAATAACACCCAGAATATATACTCAAATATAGAGAATATAATCCCCCAACTCCAGGAAATAACACCCAGAACATATACTCATATATAGAGAATATAATCCCCCAACTTTAGTAAATATCACCCAGAACATATACTCATATATAGAGAATATAATCCCCCAACTCCAGTAGATAACACCCAGAACATATACACATATATAAAGAATATAATCTCCCAACTCCAGGAAATAACACCCAGAACATATACTCATATATAGACAATATAATCCCCCAACTCCAGGAAATATCACCCAGAACATATACTCATATATAAAGAATATAATCCCCCAACTCCAGTAGATAACACCCAGAACATATACTCATATATAGAGTATATAATCCCCCAACTCCAGGAAATAACACCCAGAACATATACAAATATATAGAGAATATAATCCCCCAACTCCTGGAAATAACATCCAGAACATATACTCATATATAGAGAATATAATCCCCCAACTCCAGCAAATAACACCCAGAACATATACTCATATATAGAGAATATAATCCCCCAACTCCAGGAAATAACACCCAGAACATATACAAATATATAGAGAACATAATCCCCCAATTACAGGAAATAACAACCAGAACATATACTCATATAGAGAATATAATCCCCCAACTACAGCAAATAACACCCAGAACATTTACTCATATATAGAGAATATAATCCCCCCAACTCCAGGAAATAACACCCATAACATATACTCATATATAAAGAATATAATCCCCCAACTACAGGAAATCACACGCAGAATTTATACTCATATATAGAGAATATAATCCCCTAACTCCTGGAAATAACACCCAGAACATATACTCATATATAGAGAATAGAATCCCCCAACTCCAGGAAATAACATCCAGAACATATACTCATATATAGAGAATATAATCCCCCAACTCCAGCAAATAACAACCAGAATATATACATATATCTAGACAATATAATCCCCAAACTCCAGGAAATATCACCCAGAACATATACTCATATATAAAGAATATAATCCCCCAACTCCAGTAGATAACACCCAGAACATATACTCATATATAGAGAATATAATCCCCCAACTCCAAGAAATAACAACCAGAACATATACACATATATAGAGAATATAATCCCCCAACTCCTGGAAATAACACACAGAACATATACACACATATAGAGAACATAATCCCCCAACTCTAGGAAATATCACCCAGAACATATACTCATATATAAAGAATATAATCCCCCAACTCCAGGAAATAACACACAGAACATATAATCCCCCCAACTCCAGGAAATAATGCCCAGAACATATACTCATATATAGAGAATATAATCCCCCAACTCCAGGAAATAACACCCAGAACATATACTCATATATAGAGAATATAATCCCCCAACTCCAGAAAATAACACCCAGAACATATACAAATATATAGAAAACATAATCCCCCAATTCCAGGAAATAACATCCAGAACATATACTCATATATAGAGAATATAATCCCCCAACTCCAGCAAATAACACCCAGAACATTTACTCATATATAGAGAATATAATCCCCCAACTCCAGCAAATAACACCCAGAACATATACTCATATATAGACAACATAATCCCCCAACTCCAGCAAATAACACCCAGAACATATACTCATATATAGAGAATATAATCCCCCAACTCCAGCAAATAACACCCAGAATATATACATATATCTAGACAATATAATCCCCAAACTCCAGGAAATAGCACCCAGAACATATACTCATATATAGAGAATATAATCCCCCCAACTCCAGGAAATAATACCCAGAACATATACTCATATATAGAGAATATAATCCCTCAACTCCAGGAAATAACACCCAGAACATATACTCATATATAGACAATATAATCCCCCAACTCCAGGAAATAACACCCAGAACATATACAAATATATAGAGAACATAATCCCCCAATTCCAGGAAATAACATCCAGAACATATACTCATATATAGAGAATATAATCCCCCAACTCCAGCAAATAACACCCAGAACATTTACTCATATATAGAGAATATAATCCCCCAACTACAGGAAATAACACCCAGAATTTATACTCATATATAGAGAACATAATCCCCCAATTCCAGGAAATAACATCCAGAACATATACTCATATATAGAGAATATAATCCCCCAACTCCAGGAAATAACACCCAGAACATATACTCATATATAGAGAACATAATCCCCCAATTCCAGGAAATAACATCCAGAACATATACTCATATATAGACAATATAATCTCCCAACTCCAGGAAATAACACCCAGAACATATACTCATATATAAAGAATATAATCCCCCAACTCCAGGAAATAACACACAGAACATATAATCCCCCCAACTCCAGGAAATAATACCCAGAACATATACTCATATATAGAGAATATAATCCCCCAACTCCAGGAAATAACACCCAGAACATATACTCATATATAGAGAATATAATCCCCCAACTACAGCAAATAACACCCAGAACATTTACTCATATATAGAGAATATAATCCCCCCAACTCCAGGAAATAACACCCATAACATATACTCATATATAAAGAATATAATCCCCCAACTACAGGAAATAACAACCAGAATATATACTCATATATAAAGAATATAATCCCCCAACTCCAGTAGATAACACCCAGAACATATACTCATATATAGAGAATATAATCCCCCAACTCCAAGAAATAATAACCAGAACATATACACATATATAGAGAATATAATCCCCCAACTCCTGAAAATAACACACAGAACATATACACATATATAGAGAACATAATCCCCCAACTCTAGGAAATATCACCCAGAACATATACTCATATATAAAGAATATAATCCCCCAACTCCAGGAAATAACACACAGAACATATAATCCCCCCAACTCCTGGAAATAATGCCCAGAACATATACTCATATATAGAGAATATAATCCCCCAACTCCAGGAAATAACACTCAGAACATATACTCATATATAGAGAATATAATCCCCCAAATCCAGGAATAATCACCCAGAATATATACTCATATATAGAGAATATAATCCCCCAACTCCAGGAATTATCACCCAGAATATATACTCATATATAGAGAATATAATCCCCCAACTCCAGGAAATAACACCCAGAATATATACTCAAATATAGAGAATATAATCCCCCAACTCCAGGAAATAACACCCAGAACATATACTCATATATAGAGAATATAATCCCCCAACTTTAGTAAATATCACCCAGAACATATACTCATATATAGAGAATATAATCCCCCAACTCCAGTAGATAACACCCAGAACATATACTCATATATAAAGAATATAATCTCCCAACTCCAGGAAATAACACCCAGAACATATACTCATATATAGACAATATAATCCCCCAACTCCAGGAAATATCACCCAGAACATATACTCATATATAAAGAATATAATCCCCCAACTCCAGTAGATAACACCCAGAACATATACTCATATATAGAGTATATAATCCCCCAACTCCAGGAAATAACACCCAGAACATATACAAATATATAGAGAATATAATCCCCCAACTCCTGGAAATAACATCCAGAACATATACTCATATATAGAGAATATAATCCCCCAACTCCAGCAAATAACACCCAGAACATATACTCATATATAAAGAATATAATCCCCCAACTACAGGAAATCACACGCAGAATTTATACTCATATATAGAGAATATAATCCCCTAACTCCTGGAAATAACACCCAGAACATATACTCATATATAGAGAATAGAATCCCCCAACTCCAGGAAATAACATCCAGAACATATACTCATATATAGAGAATATAATCCCCCAACTCCAGCAAATAACAACCAGAATATATACATATATCTAGACAATATAATCCCCAAACTCCAGGAAATATCACCCAGAACATATACTCATATATAAAGAATATAATCCCCCAACTCCAGTAGATAACACCCAGAACATATACTCATATATAGAGAATATAATCCCCCAACTCCAAGAAATAACAACCAGAACATATACACATATATAGAGAATATAATCCCCCAACTCCTGGAAATAACACACAGAACATATACACACATATAGAGAACATAATCCCCCAACTCTAGGAAATATCACCCAGAACATATACTCATATATAAAGAATATAATCCCCCAACTCCAGGAAATAACACACAGAACATATAATCCCCCCAACTCCAGGAAATAATGCCCAGAACATATACTCATATATAGAGAATATAATCCCCCAACTCCAGGAAATAACACCCAGAACATATACTCATATATAGAGAATATAATCCCCCAACTCCAGAAAATAACACCCAGAACATATACAAATATATAGAAAACATAATCCCCCAATTCCAGGAAATAACATCCAGAACATATACTCATATATAGAGAATATAATCCCCCAACTCCAGCAAATAACACCCAGAACATTTACTCATATATAGAGAATATAATCCCCCAACTCCAGCAAATAACACCCAGAACATATACTCATATATAGACAACATAATCCCCCAACTCCAGCAAATAACACCCAGAACATATACTCATATATAGAGAATATAATCCCCCAACTCCAGCAAATAACACCCAGAATATATACATATATCTAGACAATATAATCCCCAAACTCCAGGAAATAGCACCCAGAACATATACTCATATATAGAGAATATAATCCCCCCAACTCCAGGAAATAATACCCAGAACATATACTCATATATAGAGAATATAATCCCTCAACTCCAGGAAATAACACCCAGAACATATACTCATATATAGACAATATAATCCCCCAACTCCAGGAAATAACACCCAGAACATATACAAATATATAGAGAACATAATCCCCCAATTCCAGGAAATAACATCCAGAACATATACTCATATATAGAGAATATAATCCCCCAACTCCAGCAAATAACACCCAGAACATTTACTCATATATAGAGAATATAATCCCCCAACTACAGGAAATAACACCCAGAATTTATACTCATATATAGAGAACATAATCCCCCAATTCCAGGAAATAACATCCAGAACATATACTCATATATAGAGAATATAATCCCCCAACTCCAGGAAATAACACCCAGAACATATACTCATATATAGAGAACATAATCCCCCAATTCCAGGAAATAACATCCAGAACATATACTCATATATAGACAATATAATCTCCCAACTCCAGGAAATAACACCCAGAACATATACTCATATATAAAGAATATAATCCCCCAACTCCAGGAAATAACACACAGAACATATAATCCCCCCAACTCCAGGAAATAATACCCAGAACATATACTCATATATAGAGAATATAATCCCCCAACTCCAGGAAATAACACCCAGAACATATACTCATATATAGAGAATATAATCCCCCAACTACAGCAAATAACACCCAGAACATTTACTCATATATAGAGAATATAATCCCCCCAACTCCAGGAAATAACACCCATAACATATACTCATATATAAAGAATATAATCCCCCAACTACAGGAAATAACAACCAGAATATATACTCATATATAAAGAATATAATCCCCCAACTCCAGTAGATAACACCCAGAACATATACTCATATATAGAGAATATAATCCCCCAACTCCAAGAAATAATAACCAGAACATATACACATATATAGAGAATATAATCCCCCAACTCCTGAAAATAACACACAGAACATATACACATATATAGAGAACATAATCCCCCAACTCTAGGAAATATCACCCAGAACATATACTCATATATAAAGAATATAATCCCCCAACTCCAGGAAATAACACACAGAACATATAATCCCCCCAACTCCTGGAAATAATGCCCAGAACATATACTCATATATAGAGAATATAATCCCCCAACTCCAGGAAATAACACTCAGAACATATACTCATATATAGAGAATATAATCCCCCAAATCCAGGAATAATCACCCAGAATATATACTCATATATAGAGAATATAATCCCCCAACTCCAGGAATTATCACCCAGAATATATACTCATATATAGAGAATATAATCCCCCAACTCCAGGAAATAACACCCAGAATATATACTCAAATATAGAGAATATAATCCCCCAACTCCAGGAAATAACACCCAGAACATATACTCATATATAGAGAATATAATCCCCCAACTTTAGTAAATATCACCCAGAACATATACTCATATATAGAGAATATAATCCCCCAACTCCAGTAGATAACACCCAGAACATATACTCATATATAAAGAATATAATCTCCCAACTCCAGGAAATAACACCCAGAACATATACTCATATATAGACAATATAATCCCCCAACTCCAGGAAATATCACCCAGAACATATACTCATATATAAAGAATATAATCCCCCAACTCCAGTAGATAACACCCAGAACATATACTCATATATAGAGTATATAATCCCCCAACTCCAGGAAATAACACCCAGAACATATACAAATATATAGAGAATATAATCCCCCAACTCCTGGAAATAACATCCAGAACATATACTCATATATAGAGAATATAATCCCCCAACTCCAGCAAATAACACCCAGAACATATACTCATATATAGAGAATATAATCCCCCAACTCCAGGAAATAACACCCAGAACATATACAAATATATAGAGAACATAATCCCCCAATTACAGGAAATAACAACCAGAACATATACTCATATAGAGAATATAATCCCCCAACTACAGCAAATAACACCCAGAACATTTACTCATATATAGAGAATATAATCCCCCCAACTCCAGGAAATAACACCCATAACATATACTCATATATAAAGAATATAATCCCCCAACTACAGGAAATCACACGCAGAATTTATACTCATATATAGAGAATATAATCCCCTAACTCCTGGAAATAACACCCAGAACATATACTCATAAATAGAGAATAGAATCCCCCAACTCCAGGAAATAACATCCAGAACATATACTCATATATAGAGAATATAATCCCCCAACTCCAGCAAATAACAACCAGAATATATACATATATCTAGACAATATAATCCCCAAACTCCAGGAAATATCACCCAGAACATATACTCATATATAAAGAATATAATCCCCCAACTCCAGTAGATAACACCCAGAACATATACTCATATATAGAGAATATAATCCCCCAACTCCAAGAAATAACAACCAGAACATATACACATATATAGAGAATATAATCCCCCAACTCCTGGAAATAACACACAGAACATATACACACATATAGAGAACATAATCCCCCAACTCTAGGAAATATCACCCAGAACATATACTCATATATAAAGAATATAATCCCCCAACTCCAGGAAATAACACACAGAACATATAATCCCCCCAACTCCAGGAAATAATGCCCAGAACATATACTCATATATAGAGAATATAATCCCCCAACTCCAGGAAATAACACCCAGAACATATACTCATATATAGAGAATATAATCCCCCAACTCCAGAAAATAACACCCAGAACATATACAAATATATAGAAAACATAATCCCCCAATTCCAGGAAATAACATCCAGAACATATACTCATATATAGAGAATATAATCCCCCAACTCCAGCAAATAACACCCAGAACATTTACTCATATATAGAGAATATAATCCCCCAACTCCAGCAAATAACACCCAGAACATATACTCATATATAGACAACATAATCCCCCAACTCCAGCAAATAACACCCAGAACATATACTCATATATAGAGAATATAATCCCCCAACTCCAGCAAATAACACCCAGAATATATACATATATCTAGACAATATAATCCCCAAACTCCAGGAAATAGCACCCAGAACATATACTCATATATAGAGAATATAATCCCCCCAACTCCAGGAAATAATACCCAGAACATATACTCATATATAGAGAATATAATCCCTCAACTCCAGGAAATAACACCCAGAACATATACTCATATATAGACAATATAATCCCCCAACTCCAGGAAATAACACCCAGAACATATACAAATATATAGAGAACATAATCCCCCAATTCCAGGAAATAACATCCAGAACATATACTCATATATAGAGAATATAATCCCCCAACTCCAGCAAATAACACCCAGAACATTTACTCATATATAGAGAATATAATCCCCCAACTACAGGAAATAACACCCAGAATTTATACTCATATATAGAGAACATAATCCCCCAATTCCAGGAAATAACATCCAGAACATATACTCATATATAGAGAATATAATCCCCCAACTCCAGGAAATAACACCCAGAACATATACTCATATATAGAGAACATAATCCCCCAATTCCAGGAAATAACATCCAGAACATATACTCATATATAGACAATATAATCTCCCAACTCCAGGAAATAACACCCAGAACATATACTCATATATAAAGAATATAATCCCCCAACTCCAGGAAATAACACACAGAACATATAATCCCCCCAACTCCAGGAAATAATACCCAGAACATATACTCATATATAGAGAATATAATCCCCCAACTCCAGGAAATAACACCCAGAACATATACTCATATATAGAGAATATAATCCCCCAACTACAGCAAATAACACCCAGAACATTTACTCATATATAGAGAATATAATCCCCCCAACTCCAGGAAATAACACCCATAACATATACTCATATATAAAGAATATAATCCCCCAACTACAGGAAATAACAACCAGAATATATACTCATATATAAAGAATATAATCCCCCAACTCCAGTAGATAACACCCAGAACATATACTCATATATAGAGAATATAATCCCCCAAATCCAAGAAATAACAACCAGAACATATACACATATATAGAGAATATAATCCCCCAACTCCTGAAAATAACACACAGAACATATACACATATATAGAGAACATAATCCCCCAACTCTAGGAAATATCACCCAGAACATATACTCATATATAAAGAATATAATCCCCCAACTCCAGGAAATAACACACAGAACATATAATCCCCCCAACTCCTGGAAATAATGCCCAGAACATATACTCATATATAGAGAATATAATCCCCCAACTCCAGGAAATAACACCCAGAACATATACTCATATATAGAGAATATAATCCCCCAACTCCAGAAAATAACACCCAGAACGTATACAAATATATAGAAAACTTAATCCCCCAATTCCAGGAAATAACATCCAGAACATATACTCATATATAGAGAATATAATCCCCCAACTCCAGCAAATAACACCCAGAACATTTACTCATATATAGAGAATATAATCCCCCAACTCCAGGAAATAACACCCAAAACATATACTCATATATAGAGAATATAATCCCCCAACTCCAGCAAATAACACCCAGAACATATACTCATATATAGACAACATAATCCCCCAACTCCAGCAAATAACACCCAGAACATATACTCATATATAGAGAATATAATCCCCCAACTCCAGCAAATAACACCCAGAATATATACATATATCTAGACAATATAATCCCCAAACTCCAGGAAATAGCACCCATAACATATACTCATATATAAAGAATATAATCCCCCAACTACAGGAAATAACAACCAGAATATATACTCATATATAAAGAATATAATCCCCCAACTCCAGTAGATAACACCCAGAACATATACTCATATATAGAGAATATAATCCCCCAAATCCAAGAAATAACAACCAGAACATATACACATATATAGAGAATATAATCCCCCAACTCCTGAAAATAACACACAGAACATATACACATATATAGAGAACATAATCCCCCAACTCTAGGAAATATCACCCAGAACATATACTCATATATAAAGAATATAATCCCCCAACTCCAGGAAATAACACACAGAACATATAATCCCCCCAACTCCTGGAAATAATGCCCAGAACATATACTCATATATAGAGAATATAATCCCCCAACTCCAGGAAATAACACCCAGAACATATACTCATATATAGAGAATATAATCCCCCAACTCCAGAAAATAACACCCAGAACGTATACAAATATATAGAAAACTTAATCCCCCAATTCCAGGAAATAACATCCAGAACATATACTCATATATAGAGAATATAATCCCCCAACTCCAGCAAATAACACCCAGAACATTTACTCATATATAGAGAATATAATCCCCCAACTCCAGGAAATAACACCCAAAACATATACTCATATATAGAGAATATAATCCCCCAACTCCAGCAAATAACACCCAGAACATATACTCATATATAGACAACATAATCCCCCAACTCCAGCAAATAACACCCAGAACATATACTCATATATAGAGAATATAATCCCCCAACTCCAGCAAATAACACCCAGAATATATACATATATCTAGACAATATAATCCCCAAACTCCAGGAAATAGCACCCAGAACATATACTCATATATAGAGAATATAATCCCCCCAACTCCAGGAAATAATACCCAGAACATATACTCATATATAGAGAATATAATCCCTCAACTCCAGGAAATAACACCCAGAACATATACTCATATATAGACAATATAATCCCCCAACTCCAGGAAATAACACCCAGAACATATACTCATATATAGACAATATAATCCCCCAACTCCAGGAAATAACACCCAGAACATATACAAATATAAAGAGAATATAATCCCTCAACTCCTGGAAATATCACCCAGAACATATACTCATATATAGAGAATATAATCCCCCAACTCCAGGAAATAACACCCAGAACATATACTCATATATACAGAATATAATCCCCCAACTCCTGGAAATAACACTCAGAACATATACTCATATATAGAGAATATAATCCCCCAACTCCAGCAAATAACACCCAGAACATATACTCATATATAGACAATATAATCCCCCAACTCCAGGAAATAACACCCAGAACATATACTCATATATAGAGAATATAATCCCCCAACTCCTGGAAATAACACACAGAACATATACTCATATATAGAGAATATAATCCCCCAACTCCAGGAAATAACACTCAGAAGATATACTCATATATAGAGAATATAATCCCCCAACTCCAGGAAATATCACCCAGAACATATACTCATATATAGAGAATATAATCCCCCAACTCCAGTAGATAACACCCAGAACATATACAAATATATAGAGAATATAATCCCCCAACTCCTGGAAATATCACCCAGAACATATACTCATATATAGAGAATATAATCCCCCAACTCCAGGAAATAACACTCAGAACATATACTCATATATAGAGAATATAATCCCCCAAATCCAGGAATAATCACCCAGAATATATACTCATATATAGAGAATATAATCCCCCAACTCCAGGAATTATCACCCAGAATATATACTCATATATAGAGAATATAATCCCCCAACTCCAGGAAATAACACCCAGAATATATACTCAAATATAGAGAATATAATCCCCCAACTCCAGGAAATAACACCCAGAACATATACTCATATATAGAGAATATAATCCCCCAACTTTAGTAAATATCACCCAGAACATATACTCATATATAGAGAATATAATCCCCCAACTCCAGTAGATAACACCCAGAACATATACTCATATATAAAGAATATAATCTCCCAACTCCAGGAAATAACACCCAGAACATATACTCATATATAGACAATATAATCCCCCAACTCCAGGAAATATCACCCAGAACATATACTCATATATAAAGAATATAATCCCCCAACTCCAGTAGATAACACCCAGAACATATACTCATATATAGAGTATATAATCCCCCAACTCCAGGAAATAACACCCAGAACATATACAAATATATAGAGAATATAATCCCCCAACTCCTGGAAATAACATCCAGAACATATACTCATATATAGAGAATATAATCCCCCAACTCCAGCAAATAACACCCAGAACATATACTCATATATAGAGAATATAATCCCCCAACTCCAGGAAATAACACCCAGAACATATACAAATATATAGAGAACATAATCCCCCAATTACAGGAAATAACAACCAGAACATATACTCATATAGAGAATATAATCCCCCAACTACAGCAAATAACACCCAGAACATTTACTCATATATAGAGAATATAATCCCCCCAACTCCAGGAAATAACACCCATAACATATACTCATATATAAAGAATATAATCCCCCAACTACAGGAAATCACACGCAGAATTTATACTCATATATAGAGAATATAATCCCCTAACTCCTGGAAATAACACCCAGAACATATACTCATATATAGAGAATAGAATCCCCCAACTCCAGGAAATAACATCCAGAACATATACTCATATATAGAGAATATAATCCCCCAACTCCAGCAAATAACAACCAGAATATATACATATATCTAGACAATATAATCCCCAAACTCCAGGAAATATCACCCAGAACATATACTCATATATAAAGAATATAATCCCCCAACTCCAGTAGATAACACCCAGAACATATACTCATATATAGAGAATATAATCCCCCAACTCCAAGAAATAACAACCAGAACATATACACATATATAGAGAATATAATCCCCCAACTCCTGGAAATAACACACAGAACATATACACACATATAGAGAACATAATCCCCCAACTCTAGGAAATATCACCCAGAACATATACTCATATATAAAGAATATAATCCCCCAACTCCAGGAAATAACACACAGAATATATAATCCCCCCAACTCCAGGAAATAATGCCCAGAACATATACTCATATATAGAGAATATAATCCCCCAACTCCAGGAAATAACACCCAGAACATATACTCATATATAGAGAATATAATCCCCCAACTCCAGAAAATAACACCCAGAACATATACAAATATATAGAAAACATAATCCCCCAATTCCAGGAAATAACATCCAGAACATATACTCATATATAGAGAATATAATCCCCCAACTCCAGCAAATAACACCCAGAACATTTACTCATATATAGAGAATATAATCCCCCAACTCCAGCAAATAACACCCAGAACATATACTCATATATAGACAACATAATCCCCCAACTCCAGCAAATAACACCCAGAACATATACTCATATATAGAGAATATAATCCCCCAACTCCAGCAAATAACACCCAGAATATATACATATATCTAGACAATATAATCCCCAAACTCCAGGAAATAGCACCCAGAACATATACTCATATATAGAGAATATAATCCCCCCAACTCCAGGAAATAATACCCAGAACATATACTCATATATAGAGAATATAATCCCTCAACTCCAGGAAATAACACCCAGAACATATACTCATATATAGACAATATAATCCCCCAACTCCAGGAAATAACACCCAGAACATATACAAATATATAGAGAACATAATCCCCCAATTCCAGGAAATAACATCCAGAACATATACTCATATATAGAGAATATAATCCCCCAACTCCAGCAAATAACACCCAGAACATTTACTCATATATAGAGAATATAATCCCCCAACTACAGGAAATAACACCCAGAATTTATACTCATATATAGAGAATATAATCCCCCAACTCCAGGAAATAACACCCAGAAGATATACTCATATATAGAGAACATAATCCCCCAATTCCAGGAAATAACATCCAGAACATATACTCATATATAGACAATATAATCTCCCAACTCCAGGAAATAACACCCAGAACATATACTCATATATAAAGAATATAATCCCCCAACTCCAGGAAATAACATCCAGAACATATACTCATATATAGAGAACATAATCCCCCAATTCCAGGAAATAACATCCAGAACATATACTCATATATGGAGAACATAATCCCCCAACTCCAGCAAATAACACCCAGAATTTATACTCATATATAGAGAATATAATCCCCCAACTCCAGGAAATAACACACAGAACATATAATCCCCCCAACTACAGGAAATAATACCCAGAACATATACTCATATATAGAGAATATAATCCCCCAACTCCAGGAAATAACACCCAGAACATATACTCATATATAGAGAATATAATCACCCAACTCCAGGAAATAACACCCAGAACATATACAAATATATAGAGAATATAATCCCTCAACTCCAGGAAATAACACCCAGAACATATACTCATATATAGAGAATATAATCCCCCCAACTCCAGGAAATAACACCCAGAACATATACTCATACATATAGAATATAATCCCCCAACTACAGGAAATAACACCCAGAACATATAATCATATATAGATAATATAATCCCCCAACTCCAGGAAATAACATCCAGAACATATACTCATATATAGAGAATATAATCCCCCAACTCCAGCAAATAACACCCAGAACATATACTCATATATACAGAATATAATCCCCCAACTCCAGCAAATAACACCCAGAACATATACTCATATATAGAGAATATAATCACCCAACTCCAGGAAATAACACCCAGAACATATACAAATATATAGAGAATATAATCCCTCAACTCCAGGAAATAACACCCAGAACATATACTCATATATAGAGAATATAATCCCCCCAACTCCAGGAAATAACACCCAGAACATATACTCATATATATAGAATATAATCCCCCAACTACAGGAAATAACACCCAGAATTTATACTCATATATAGAGAATATAATCCCCCAACTCCAGGAAATAACACCCAGAACATATACTCATATATAGAGAACATAATCCCCCAATTCCAGGAAATAACATCCAGAACATATACTCATATATAGAGAATATAATCCCCCAACTCCAGGAAATAACACACAGAACATATAATCCCCCCAACTCCAGGAAATAATACCCAGAACATATACTCATATATAGAGAATATAATCCCCCAACTCCAGGAAATAACACCCAGAACATATACTCATATATAGAGAATATAATCACCCAACTCCAGGAAATAACACCCAGAACATATACAAATATATAGAGAATATAATCCCTCAACTCCAGGAAATAACACCCAGAACATATACTCATATATAGAGAATATAATCCCCCCAACTCCAGGAAATAACACCCAGAACATATACTCATACATATAGAATATAATCCCCCAACTACAGGAAATAACACCCAGAACATATAATCATATATAGATAATATAATCCCCCAACTCCAGGAAATAACATCCAGAACATATACTCATATATAGAGAATATAATCCCCCAACTCCAGCAAATAACACCCAGAACATATACTCATATATACAGAATATAATCCCCCAACTCCAGCAAATAACACCCAGAACATATACTCATATATAGAGAATATAATCACCCAACTCCAGGAAATAACACCCAGAACATATACAAATATATAGAGAATATAATCCCTCAACTCCAGGAAATAACACCCAGAACATATACTCATATATAGAGAATATAATCCCCCCAACTCCAGGAAATAACACCCAGAACATATACTCATATATATAGAATATAATCCCCCAACTACAGGAAATAACACCCAGAATTTATACTCATATATAGAGAATATAATCCCCCAACTCCAGGAAATAACACCCAGAACATATACTCATATATAGAGAACATAATCCCCCAATTCCAGGAAATAACATCCAGAACATATACTCATATATAGAGAATATAATCCCCCAACTCCAGTAGATAACACCCAGAACATTTACTCATATATAAAGAATATAATCCCCCAACTCCAGGAAATAACACCCAGAACATATACTCATATATAGAGAATATAATCCCCCAACTCCAGGAAATAACACCCAGAACATATAATCATATATAGATAATATAATCCCCCAACTCCAGGAAATAACATCCAGAACATATACTCATATATAGACAATATAATCCCCCAACTCCAGCAAATAACACCCAGAACATATACTCATATATAAAGAATATAATCCCCCAACTCCAGCAAATAACACCCAGAACATATACTCATATATACAGAATATAATCCCCCAACTCCAGCAAATAACACCCAGAACATTTACTCATATATAGAGAATATAATCCCCCCAACTCCAGGAAATAACACCCAGAACATATACTCATATATAGAGAATATAATCCCCCAACTCCAGAAAATAACACCCAGAACATATACAAATATATACAAAACATAATCCCCCAATTCCAGGAAATAACATCCAGAACATATACTCATATATAGAGAATATAATCCCCCAACTCCAGCAAATAACACCCAGAACATTTACTCATATATAGAGAATATAATCCCCCAACTCCAGCAAATAACACCCAGAACATATACTCATATATAGACAACATAATCCCCCAACTCCAGCAAATAACACCCAGAACATATACTCATATATAGAGAATATAATCCCCCAACTCCAGCAAATAACACCCAGAATATATACATATATCTAGACAATATAATCCCCAAACTCCAGGAAATAGCACCCAGAACATATACTCATATATAGAGAATATAATCCCCCCAACTCCAGGAAATAATACCCAGAACATATACTCATATATAGAGAATATAATCCCTCAACTCCAGGAAATAACACCCAGAACATATACTCATATATAGACAATATAATCCCCCAACTCCAGGAAATAACACCCAGAACATATACAAATATATAGAGAACATAATCCCCCAATTCCAGGAAATAACATCCAGAACATATACTCATATATAGAGAATATAATCCCCCAACTCCAGCAAATAACACCCAGAACATTTACTCATATATAGAGAATATAATCCCCCAACTACAGGAAATAACACCCAGAATTTATACTCATATATAGAGAACATAATCCCCCAATTCCAGGAAATAACATCCAGAACATATACTCATATATAGAGAATATAATCCCCCAACTCCAGGAAATAACACCCAGAACATATACTCATATATAGAGAACATAATCCCCCAATTCCAGGAAATAACATCCAGAACATATACTCATATATAGACAATATAATCTCCCAACTCCAGGAAATAACACCCAGAACATATACTCATATATAAAGAATATAATCCCCCAACTCCAGGAAATAACACACAGAACATATAATCCCCCCAACTCCAGGAAATAATACCCAGAACATATACTCATATATAGAGAATATAATCCCCCAACTCCAGGAAATAACACCCAGAACATATACTCATATATAGAGAATATAATCCCCCAACTACAGCAAATAACACCCAGAACATTTACTCATATATAGAGAATATAATCCCCCCAACTCCAGGAAATAACACCCATAACATATACTCATATATAAAGAATATAATCCCCCAACTACAGGAAATAACAACCAGAATATATACTCATATATAAAGAATATAATCCCCCAACTCCAGTAGATAACACCCAGAACATATACTCATATATAGAGAATATAATCCCCCAAATCAAGAAATAACAACCAGAACATATACACATATATAGAGAATATAATCCCCCAACTCCTGAAAATAACACACAGAACATATACACATATATAGAGAACATAATCCCCCAACTCTAGGAAATATCACCCAGAACATATACTCATATATAAAGAATATAATCCCCCAACTCCAGGAAATAACACACAGAACATATAATCCCCCCAACTCCTGGAAATAATGCCCAGAACATATACTCATATATAGAGAATATAATCCCCCAACTCCAGGAAATAACACCCAGAACATATACTCATATATAGAGAATATAATCCCCCAACTCCAGAAAATAACACCCAGAACGTATACAAATATATAGAAAACTTAATCCCCCAATTCCAGGAAATAACATCCAGAACATATACTCATATATAGAGAATATAATCCCCCAACTCCAGCAAATAACACCCAGAACATTTACTCATATATAGAGAATATAATCCCCAACTCCAGGAAATAACACCCAAAACATATACTCATATATAGAGAATATAATCCCCCAACTCCAGCAAATAACACCCAGAACATATACTCATATATAGAACAACATAATCCCCCAACTCCAGCAAATAACACCCAGAACATATACTCATATATAGAGAATATAATCCCCCAACTCCAGCAAATAACACCCAGAATATATACATATATCTAGACAATATAATCCCCAAACTCCAGGAAATAGCACCCAGAACATATACTCATATATAGAGAATATAATCCCCCCAACTCCAGGAAATAATACCCAGAACATATACTCATATATAGAGAATATAATCCCTCAACTCCAGGAAATAACACCCAGAACATATACTCATATATAGACAATATAATCCCCCAACTCCAGGAAATAACACCCAGAACATATACTCATATATAGACAATATAATCCCCCAACTCCAGGAAATAACACCCAGAACATATACAAATATAAAGAGAATATAATCCCTCAACTCCTGGAAATATCACCCAGAACATATACTCATATATAGAGAATATAATCCCCCAACTCCAGGAAATAACACCCAGAACATATACTCATATATACAGAATATAATCCCCCAACTCCTGGAAATAACACTCAGAACATATACTCATATATAGAGAATATAATCCCCCAACTCCAGCAAATAACACCCAGAACATATACTCATATATAGACAATATAATCCCCCAACTCCAGGAAATAACACCCAGAACATATACTCATATATAGAGAATATAATCCCCCAACTCCTGGAAATAACACACAGAACATATACTCATATATAGAGAATATAATCCCCCAACTCCAGGAAATAACACTCAGAAGATATACTCATATATAGAGAATATAATCCCCCAACTCCAGGAAATATCACCCAGAACATATACTCATATATAGAGAATATAATCCCCCAACTCCAGTAGATAACACCCAGAACATATACAAATATATAGAGAATATAATCCCCCAACTCCTGGAAATATCACCCAGAACATATACTCATATATAGAGAATATAATCCCCCAACTCCAGGAAATAACACTCAGAACATATACTCATATATAGAGAATATAATCCCCCAAATCCAGGAATAATCACCCAGAATATATACTCATATATAGAGAATATAATCCCCCAACTCCAGGAATTATCACCCAGAATATATACTCATATATAGAGAATATAATCCCCCAACTCCAGGAAATAACACCCAGAATATATACTCAAATATAGAGAATATAATCCCCCAACTCCAGGAAATAACACCCAGAACATATACTCATATATAGAGAATATAATCCCCCAACTTTAGTAAATATCACCCAGAACATATACTCATATATAGAGAATATAATCCCCCAACTCCAGTAGATAACACCCAGAACATATACTCATATATAAAGAATATAATCTCCCAACTCCAGGAAATAACACCCAGAACATATACTCATATATAGACAATATAATCCCCCAACTCCAGGAAATATCACCCAGAACATATACTCATATATAAAGAATATAATCCCCCAACTCCAGTAGATAACACCCAGAACATATACTCATATATAGAGTATATAATCCCCCAACTCCAGGAAATAACACCCAGAACATATACAAATATATAGAGAATATAATCCCCCAACTCCTGGAAATAACATCCAGAACATATACTCATATATAGAGAATATAATCCCCCAACTCCAGCAAATAACACCCAGAACATATACTCATATATAGAGAATATAATCCCCCAACTCCAGGAAATAACACCCAGAACATATACAAATATATAGAGAACATAATCCCCCAATTACAGGAAATAACAACCAGAACATATACTCATATAGAGAATATAATCCCCCAACTACAGCAAATAACACCCAGAACATTTACTCATATATAGAGAATATAATCCCCCCAACTCCAGGAAATAACACCCATAACATATACTCATATATAAAGAATATAATCCCCCAACTACAGGAAATCACACGCAGAATTTATACTCATATATAGAGAATATAATCCCCTAACTCCTGGAAATAACACCCAGAACATATACTCATATATAGAGAATAGAATCCCCCAACTCCAGGAAATAACATCCAGAACATATACTCATATATAGAGAATATAATCCCCCAACTCCAGCAAATAACAACCAGAATATATACATATATCTAGACAATATAATCCCCAAACTCCAGGAAATATCACCCAGAACATATACTCATATATAAAGAATATAATCCCCCAACTCCAGTAGATAACACCCAGAACATATACTCATATATAGAGAATATAATCCCCCAACTCCAAGAAATAACAACCAGAACATATACACATATATAGAGAATATAATCCCCCAACTCCTGGAAATAACACACAGAACATATACACACATATAGAGAACATAATCCCCCAACTCTAGGAAATATCACCCAGAACATATACTCATATATAAAGAATATAATCCCCCAACTCCAGGAAATAACACACAGAATATATAATCCCCCCAACTCCAGGAAATAATGCCCAGAACATATACTCATATATAGAGAATATAATCCCCCAACTCCAGGAAATAACACCCAGAACATATACTCATATATAGAGAATATAATCCCCCAACTCCAGAAAATAACACCCAGAACATATACAAATATATAGAAAACATAATCCCCCAATTCCAGGAAATAACATCCAGAACATATACTCATATATAGAGAATATAATCCCCCAACTCCAGCAAATAACACCCAGAACATTTACTCATATATAGAGAATATAATCCCCCAACTCCAGCAAATAACACCCAGAACATATACTCATATATAGACAACATAATCCCCCAACTCCAGCAAATAACACCCAGAACATATACTCATATATAGAGAATATAATCCCCCAACTCCAGCAAATAACACCCAGAATATATACATATATCTAGACAATATAATCCCCAAACTCCAGGAAATAGCACCCAGAACATATACTCATATATAGAGAATATAATCCCCCCAACTCCAGGAAATAATACCCAGAACATATACTCATATATAGAGAATATAATCCCTCAACTCCAGGAAATAACACCCAGAACATATACTCATATATAGACAATATAATCCCCCAACTCCAGGAAATAACACCCAGAACATATACAAATATATAGAGAACATAATCCCCCAATTCCAGGAAATAACATCCAGAACATATACTCATATATAGAGAATATAATCCCCCAACTCCAGCAAATAACACCCAGAACATTTACTCATATATAGAGAATATAATCCCCCAACTACAGGAAATAACACCCAGAATTTATACTCATATATAGAGAATATAATCCCCCAACTCCAGGAAATAACACCCAGAAGATATACTCATATATAGAGAACATAATCCCCCAATTCCAGGAAATAACATCCAGAACATATACTCATATATAGACAATATAATCTCCCAACTCCAGGAAATAACACCCAGAACATATACTCATATATAAAGAATATAATCCCCCAACTCCAGGAAATAACATCCAGAACATATACTCATATATAGAGAACATAATCCCCCAATTCCAGGAAATAACATCCAGAACATATACTCATATATGGAGAACATAATCCCCCAACTCCAGCAAATAACACCCAGAATTTATACTCATATATAGAGAATATAATCCCCCAACTCCAGGAAATAACACACAGAACATATAATCCCCCCAACTACAGGAAATAATACCCAGAACATATACTCATATATAGAGAATATAATCCCCCAACTCCAGGAAATAACACCCAGAACATATACTCATATATAGAGAATATAATCACCCAACTCCAGGAAATAACACCCAGAACATATACAAATATATAGAGAATATAATCCCTCAACTCCAGGAAATAACACCCAGAACATATACTCATATATAGAGAATATAATCCCCCCAACTCCAGGAAATAACACCCAGAACATATACTCATACATATAGAATATAATCCCCAACTACAGGAAATAACACCCAGAACATATAATCATATATAGATAATATAATCCCCCAACTCCAGGAAATAACATCCAGAACATATACTCATATATAGAGAATATAATCCCCCAACTCCAGCAAATAACACCCAGAACATATACTCATATATACAGAATATAATCCCCCA
>NW_027462695.1:0-10000 GCF_050947455.1 Rhinoderma darwinii
GGAGTGTTATAAGAGGAGCGGCTGATATCAGTCACATATGATGTAATGTCTCTGGAGGATATAATAGTACTGGAGTGTTATAAGAGGAGCGGCTGATATCAGTCACATATGATGTAATGTCTCTGGAGGATATAATAGTACTAGAGTGATATTAGAGGAGCGGCTGATATCAGTCACATATGATGTAATGTCTCTGGAGGATATAATAGTGCTGGAGTGATATAAGAGGAGCGGCTGATATCAGTCATACATATGATGTAATGTCTCTGGAGGATATAATAGTACTGGAGTGATATACGAGGAGCGGCTGATATCAGTCACATATATGATGTAATGTCTCTGGAGGATATAATAGTGCTGGAGTGTTATAAGAGGAGCGGCTGATATCAGTCACACATGATGTAATGTCTGGAGGATATAATAGTACTGGAGTGATATAAGAGGAGCGGCTGATATCAGTCACACATATGATGTAATGTCTCTGGAGGATATAATAGTGCTGGAGTGATATAAGAGGAGCGGCTGATATCAGTCATATATGATGTAATGTCTCTGGAGGATATAATAGTGCTGGAGTGATATAAGAGGAGCGGCTGATATCAGTCACATATGATGTAATGTCTCTGGAGGATATAATAGTACTGGAGTGATATAAGAGGAGCGGCTGATATCAGTCACACACATGATGTAATGTCTCTGGAGGATATAATAGTACTGGAGTGATATAAGAGGAGAGGCTGATATCAGTCACACATATGATGTAATGTCTCTGGAGGATATAATAGTACTGGAGTGATATAAGAGGAGCGGCTGATATCAGTCACACATATGATGTAATGTCTCTGGAGGATATAATAGTGCTGGAGTGTTATAAGAGGAGCGGCTGATATCAGTCACACATATGATGTAATGTCTCTGGAGGATATAATAGTACTGGAGTGATATAAGAGGAGCGGCTGATATCAGTCACACATATGATGTAATGTCTCTGGAGGATATAATAGTACTGGAGTGATATAAGAGGAGCGGCTGATATCAGTCACACATATGATGTAATGTCTCTGGAGGATATAATAGTGCTGGAGTGATATAAGAGGAGCGGCTGATATCAGTCACACATATGATGTAATGTCTCTGGAGGATATAATAGTACTGGAGTGATATAAGAGGAGCGGCTGATATCAGTCACATATGATGTAATGTCTGGTGGATATAATAGTGCTGGAGTGTTATAAGAGGAGCGGCTGATATCAGTTATACATATGATGTAATGTCTCTGGAGGATATAATAGTACTGGAGTGATATACGAGGAGCGGCTGATATCAGTCACATATGATGTAATGTCTCTGGAGGATATAATAGTACTGGAGTGATATACGAGGAGCGGCTGATATCAGTCACATATGATGTAATGTCTCTGGAGGATATAATAGTACTGGAGTGATATACGAGGAGCGGCTGATATCAGTCACATATGATGTAATGTCTCTGGAGGATATAATAGTACTGGAGTGATATAAGAGGAGCGGCTGATATCAGTCACATATATGATGTAATGTCTCTGGAGGATATAATAGTGCTGGAGTGATATAAGAGGAGCGGCTGATATCAGTCACACATATGATGTAATGTCTCTGGAGGATATAATAGTGCTGGAGTGATATAAGAGGAGCGGCTGATATCAGTCACATATGATGTAATGTCTCTGGAGGATATAATAGTACTGGAGTGATATAAGAGGAGCGGCTGATATCAGTCACATATGATGTAATGTCTCTGGAGGATATAATAGTGCTGGAGTGATATAAGAGGTGCGAGCTGATATCAGTCACACATATGATGTAATGTCTCTGGAGGATATAATAGTGCTGGAGTGATATAAGAGGAGCGGCTGATATCAGTCACATATGATGTAATGTCTCTGGAGGATATAATAGTACTGGAGTGATATAAGAGGAGCGGCTGATATCAGTCACACATATGATGTAATGTCTCTGGAGGATATAATAGTACTGGAGTGATATAAGAGGAGCGGCTGATATCAGTCACACATATGATGTAATGTCACTGAAGGATATAATAGTACTGGAGTGATATAAGAGGAGCGGCTGATATCAGTCACATATGATGTAATGTCTCTGGAGGATATAATAGTGCTGGAGTGATATAAGAGGAGCGGCTGATATCAGTCACATATGATGTAATGTCTCTGGAGATGTGTGATATAAAGTAGGGATCGTGGGGGAGGGGAAGTTTCTGCACTTCGGTCACTCATCCCATTGTAGAACACTAGTCAGTCTAGCCTGAAATGGCTGATAACAGAGAATAATAGATTGTATTCACCTACAGACTGCACTGGACCTTTCCCCTGAGCCGTGTGTTTTATGAATGGAGATTGTGCAATGATTTATTTCTCATGTGCTGGAATGTAATATTATTAAAGACGATGAGAATGGACGGTGACTGCGAGTTCTTATTTTCATACATCTGTCCAATACAATGAATGGAAAACTATGGCAGCCCCATGTCATTATACCCTCCCCACCCCCATCATCCTCCTGCTCCAAGATCTCAGCACTGAGCGGCAATAACTCTAGAGGGGGAGGGGACTGACAACAGGAGGTCACACAGAAGCTGGAGGTCTGCGGTTGTCACCCACAGCACAAGCCAACACCTCCTAATATATTATACAGGAAGGCAGGACAAAGCAGCTGGGGGCCCCATACATGTACTTCCCAGTAGTCCATGCTAAGAAAAAAGCAGCAAATGTTTACACCTATGGAGAACTCACAGGAGCTGAGAACAGGCAGATACCGGGGTCAGGAGTGATCAAATCACAAATATACACACATACAATGCACAGTACCACTTCTCATCTTTTTTAATAAATGTTAACAAACATACACATGCCATAAATCCGCACATACAATACACGGGTCATAAACCAACACAAAATGAACAAGTTATAAACACATTATCAATCTCGGCCGCCTCCTCTCTGGTCCAGATCACATTCCTACCAGCACTCAGTCTTCTGTATTATAACTCTCATCATCCACACATCACTCACATCATCCACACGTCACTCACCATCCACACATCACTCATCATCCACACATCACTCACATCATCCACACATCACTCACATCATCCACACATCACTCACATCATCCACACGTCACTCATCATCCACACATCACTCTCATCATCCACACGTCACTCACATTAGTATAAATACAAATACACAAAACTCATAGTCACAACATCAATCCAGACGCCTCAAAAGGAACAAAATCAGTAACAGTCTAAAAAGTAACATAAATAAAATTGTTAAACCACAATAAAACCCAAAAACTGACCCTAACCGGTCCATGTGCCCATCAAAAGTATATTAACCAAGGAAAATGAGAAATTCCTACATGAGAAAACACAACATGAGCCTAATCGGCAAATAACCCCCCCCTTTTTTTTTTTACATTTTTAAAATTTTATTTTTTTTTTTTTTTTTCCCCTCCACCCTTTTTCTTAACCACAAATCCGCAATATGAATACCAATTAGTAACCAATATATACAATATATACAAAACAATACTGAACATACATATATATATATAATATATACATTATACCCAATTCAAGACCAATGTCCAGTCCAAAGTCCGTACCTTTAAGCTCCGACCGACACCATCGTCCATCCTTCAATGTCTCTTTGATCGGGCCCGGCTTTTTCTTATTATTTGTACCACCCCTCCCCCCCTTTCCCCCCTCCCCACCTAACACCTAACCCCCTCACATCTATACAAAAATACTACACTCTACAAGATATAGTAAGTAAAGACTCGGCCTGTACAATGGCATACATTACCTGACATAACACATAACACATCCTTAACAAATCCTACCCACAAGGCCCTGGTTCGGTACCTGCAAGCCCTATATCCATCATCAACTATACAGAAAACAAAAAGCTACAGTGACAGCATTAGCCCCCCACCAGGAATAGAGACGACTAGACTAGGGCACGCTGAAGGAGAAACCCCTCCAAAGCATGGAGGCCCTACTCGTGCCCAGTCTCTCGAACTCCAAAGAACGAACCTTCCCCAGGTCACCGAGAATGTTCCTCACCACCTCTTCCTCCGGGAGGGTTTTTTGTCTGGTTGATACAAAACACCGTGCGTTCCACGTGCCGTACCTGACCGCTAAGCTGACTAAGAATAAAGTGCCCCGATCTCGACCACCCAGGTGTCTGAATGTTCCATAGGCCCATTCCGCATAGGAGAGACCGGTCAGACCAGGCCAACCAATGGAGGCACCCACCCTGCTGTAGACCCCTGTATTGAGGGGACAATGAAGCAGGAAGTGCTCCATGCTTTCCAGCACGCCGCCACACTCCTCCCGGGGACAACCCCTTTCCTCAGGGTTCCTGTGTTTCAAGTTGTCCCTCACATACAGTTTCCCATGGAAGCAACGCCAAGCCAAGTCCCAAAACTTTAAAGGGATCCTACTAGAATTTAAAACCCTCAAACCAACCTCCAGATCCCGACTTGGGCAGTCCCTGAGCGCCAGGGGCTTCTGGAAATGGGTCAACAGAACTCTGTTGTCAAGGAGCCTCCTTGACAGAGTCCTGATCTCCCACATCCCCAGACCCCACCGGCGAATTGTTTTCAGAACCACGGTAGCGTAAGCCGGAAGATGCCCATGCGGCGTGCGAAGGTCCTTCACTTGCCCTCCTGTCTCCCATTCCTGGAAGAAAGGCCGAAACCACCCCCTGCAGGAGACTACCCACGGAGGAGCCCTCTCTTGCCAGAGGTGTGACATGTTGATCTTTACAGAGGTATTAACCAGGAATACCACAGGGTTGACCATACACAACCCCCCTAGTCTCCTCGTACGGTATGTCACCTCCCTCTTGACTAGGTTCAGCTTATTCCCCCATAACATCTGGAAGAACAAGCTGTAGACCCGAGTCCAGAGAGGTTCTGGCAAGATGCAGACACTGCCCAAATAGATTAACAAAGGGAGCAGGTAAGTTTTGATCAAGTTGACCCTTTCCCTGAGGGTCAAAGACCAACCCTTCCACTGGTCGACCTTCTGAGCGGCGATCTTTAGCCTGCTGTCCCAATTTTGTTTGGGGTAATCCCCCTGGCCAAATTCGATGCCGAGAATTTTTACAAACTCCTGAGGCCCTGGAAGAGTGTCCGAGAGATCAAAGGTAGGATCTCCCCCTCCCAGCCAGAGACTCTTACACTTATCCTGGTTGATCATGGACCCGGATGCCTCCGAGTAGCGGTCAACTTCAGACATCACCCACTCTGCCTCCCCTCTCGAGGACACAAAGACGGTGACGTCATCCGCATACGCCACCACTCTCAGAGTGGCTTCCGAGGCTGCCAAGTCCATGCTGACTCCCACCAACGGTCCACGATCTACCCTCCTAAGGAAGGGGTCAATCGCGAACACGTATAAAAGCGGGCTCAGCGGGCAACCCTGGCGAACCCCAGACCCAACCTCAAAAGAGCGGCCAATCCAACCGTTCACAAGCGGAAAACTCTCTGCCCCTGCATACAAGATCTTAAGCCAATCAACAAACCCCCCCGGCAGACCATACCTCAGAAGGACCGACCAGAGATACTCGTGATCAACCCGATCAAACGCTTTTGCCTGATCCAAGGACAGCAAGTACCCCTTCCAACGGCCCGCCCTACTCTGCTCCACTGCCTCTCGGACACCGAGTACAGCGCTAAACGCGCTGCGGCCTGGAACAGAGCAATGCTGAGCCCCCGAAAGGAGCCGGGGTGCAAATTTCACCAGCCGATTAAACAGCACCTTTGCCAGAACCTTTCTGTCCACATTGAGTAGCGCTATGGGACGCCAATTCTCAATGTGCGATGGGTCTTTACCCTTTGACAGGATGATCAGGGCCGACCTCCTCATTGACTTCGGCAAAGTGCCCGAGGAAAGACACTCATTCAACACCTCAGTCAACAGGGGAACTAAAATGTCCTTAAAGGTCTTGTAAAATTCAGACGTTAAGCCATCTGGACCCGGCGACTTCTTGAGGGCAAGCCCTTCAATCGCCAGTCTCACTTCCTCTTCCCTGATCGCCTCTGCCAAGACACCAAGAGAGGGGTCTACTCCTGGTTCGGGGACAGTTTCAGCCAGGAAAGCCGACATCGCATCCCGATCAAGATCCATCTTTCCCAAGAGGTGCGAGTAAAAGGATCTGACGACCTCCAAGATCCCTGATCTGGACCTTTTCAGGGATCCTGTACTGTCCATCAGTCCTGAAACCACTTTACTATTTACTGACATCTTGCAGTTCTTGTAGGGGTCGGGCGAGCGGTACTTCCCAAAATCCCTCTCAAAAACTAAAGATGCGTGTCTATCATACTGGCAACTCTTAAGCAAAGATTTCACTCTGGAGATGTCCTCGCGGTCACCTCCAGTCGAGACAAGATGCTCGAGTTTCCTCCTCAGGCCCTGATACAGGCGGTACCTGTCCAGGCTCCTGAGGCTCGAGAGCTGGCGGAAGAAACTCGCCACCCTTTTTTTGAACATCTCCCACCACTCCGACTTACTGCTACAAAGATCCAGTAATGGTACCTGGCTCTGAAAGAAATCCTCAAAGGACCGTCTTATCTCCGCTTCTTCCAAGAGAGACGAATTGAGCCTCCAAAAGCCTCTTCCCATCCGGGGGGTCTCTGCAACATTCAGAGAAAATAAAATTAAACAGTGGTCGGAGAACTCCACCTCAACGACGGACACTGCCGAAGAGATGGCATCCTCCTTTAAATAAAACCTATCTATTCTAGACCTACAACTACCTCGATAAAAGGTGAATCCCGCGTGGCCTGGGGTGTGCCGGATGTGGACATCCACCAGGCGAGCCTCACTAGCTATCCTATTTAGGGCCACACAGTCATAAGTCAGCCTGTCTCTGGAACCTCCCCTATCTTGGGACCTCGTGGCAGCATTGAAGTCCCCTCCAAAGACCACCTGCCGACTCGTAAAAAGATAGGGCTTGATCCTCATAAAGAGACTTTTCCGGTCCCAGCTGGTTTGGGGACCATAGATGTTAATGAGCCTGAGCTCCTGTCCCTTCATGAGGACATCCAAGATCAGGCACCTCCCCATTTCTAATTCAATAACCCGTCTGCATTCTACCGATGCGGTGAAAAGAACCGCCACCCCGCTACCCGGCTCGGCCGCAAGAGACCAATAAGATGGTCCACGCCTCCACTCCTTTTTCGCTTTATGTATGGCTGCCAAGTCTGTCAGCCTGGTCTCTTGCAAAAATAAAATGTCGGCCTCAATTCGGCCGAGAAAATCAAAGGCCGCAAATCTAGCCTTGTCAGATTTAATGCTGGCGACATTAATAGATGCCAGCGTCAACGGGGTGGGTGCCGCCATCCTGGGTGATTGAATTAGATGACCTTTTTCCCCTTCCCCTTGCCCTTCCCCTGGTTTTTATCACTGTCTGATGAAGAGCCGAGGGCCCTTTTGAGGGATGCTGATGTGTCCATATCCTTCCCTTCCTCCAGCTCCTCACCAGCACCACTATCAACCTCACCTCCAGGCTCCGGGACAGCGCTTCTCCCTGAGGGTTCCGCATGCCCTGAGGCAAGAAGCTGGACGCCCCCCACAGACCCCCTCGTCACCTTCGCCACATCCTCGCCCCCACACTCCTCATCTGAAGAGGAGATGTCCTTGAGGGCTTGAAAGCGGTTTGAGAGAACAACAAGAGGTGAGTCGGTTGGGCTTTCCTTAGGCACCTGGACCGGGGTGGGAGAAGATTTTCTATCTCCCTTTTTTTTCTTTTTAGCACCCTGCTTGCGCTTTTCATCTAGCCACCGTCTACTGTCCTCATCCATACTTTCATATAGCGAGGAACATGAAGAAGCGGCTTCCTCCTCCCTCTCCAACCTCCTGACCTCTTCATTCAAGTCCTGTTCCCCCAGGGCCTCAGTAGCAATGACACTCGCCCCCGGAGCAGGGCCAAGGGTTACCCCAGTTGCCTGGGGCTCCCCGAGCTCCCTACTCCTTCGACGGTTCTCCAATCGCCTTAACTTGGAGGGTGACTTGCCTTTCTTCCCTGGCCCCTCAGCCCCTTCACCTCCACCAGTGCCAACCACGGCAGGAGCAACCTCTCGGCTTTCTCCCGCTGGGCCCGCCATGGCGTTGGCAAAGGAACGAGGGCAGCGACTGAATGGGTGACCTAGATCCCCACACAGGTGACACCGAATATCCCCACAGGATGCGGCAAGATGACCTATCCCCCCGCACAACGCACACTTCTGCACTCTGCAGTGGGCACTGAAGTGCGTGGGGTCACCACACCTGTGGCAGAGCTTCGGCTGCCCCTGGTAAAAGGCCAGGATTCGGTCCCTTCCTAAAAAGGCTGAGGAAGGGATGTGGGTGACAGAACTTCCTGAACGCTTTAATTTAACCATAAAGGTCCAGGCCCCTGACCAGATGCCAAATTCATCCCTGTTTTTTTTGGGGACCTCTGTTACCTCCCCGTACCTGCTGAGCCAGGTCATAATGTCCATACAAGAAAGACACTCATTGCAAGTTAGGACGGTCACCTTCTTGATTTCGCTCTGACGAGACAACGCTTGTACAGCGAAGTCTCGCCAGCCGGGCTCATTCTTCACCAGCTCATAATTCGACCAAAAGAGCTCCAGGCCCTCCGGCCGAACAAAGCTGATGTCAAATACTGGGGTGCCATAGGGATGTATCAGGGCAAAGATGTCGATCGCCCTGAAATTCATCTTCAAGAGAAGCTCAACTATTTTTGCCCTAGGTGGGCACGTATCATTGCCTCTCCAGCGAAGACGAACAACATTCCTACGAGCCCCCCCAGGCCCGGCTGTCGGAAGGGTCCACACAGTTTCCCCTTCCCTTTCTTCTCGGAAAGCAGTCAGGCCATGCCTGTCTATCCAGAAGGACAGATCAACCGCTCGGCCCTCTACCATTATTGTTCTCTCACCCTTTTTAAGGGCCTCCAGGAGGCGCCGCTGTAAAATACCGTCCCCAGAGCCTGAAGATGAGGAGGAGGCCCCAGCAGTGACACTGGCATAACTGCGAGTAGTCACCCCTGGGGGGGCAGATGGACCGGCCTCACTAGACCTCATGCCCCTGGCAGTAACATTCCCACCACTCACCCCGGCCCCAGACACAGGAGAGGGACCATTATCAATATCACTCGTACCTGCACCATTCATACCCTCACCATTATTAACAGCACTTGTACCGGCACCATTCATACCCTCACCATTATTAGCAGCACTTGTACCGGCACCATTCATACCCTCACCATTATTAACAGCACTCGTACCTGCACCATTCATACCCTCACCATTATTAACAGCACTTGTACCGGCACCATTCATACCCTCACCCTCTGGACCAGCAGTAAAAAGTGTTTTTGGGCCGGATGTTATCGCCTCGGTGTCATCAGGTTTCCCCTCAACCTCATTAGCGTGACATTTATTTACTTGAGACAATCCTTCCTTCTTAGAGCCAGCAATGCCCAGACTCGCCCTCACCCCTGGCAAAGCTGGCTCCCGGGCTGGGGATTCATGTGACGCAGCCACCAAAGGAATACTAGTGACTGCGCCACCGGACCCAATGACCGCAAGCTTGGGGGGACATTCAACCGTGCCGTCAGTCCCAGCAGCCCCTTCATGCTGCCGCCGCTCAGTAGCACCAACGGGTTCCAGGGACACTGGAATATTCGCTGCCAGCTCTGGTGTCGAGCCGCCCCCCATTACTGAGGAGGAAACCTGAGCACCAGAGCTTTGTTCTGCACCCAACGCTGAGCCACCAACATTATCTGGCGCTATTGACGCCTTAAAAACGCCACCAAAAACGCCACCGCTACTATGACAAGCAGGGACATCAGCCTCCATTATCACGCCATCATTAATCTCCCCGCTTTCCTGCACCGGACCCACTTCAGGGCCCGGGCTAGGCTGGATCACGGGGCTTGTGCAGCGA
>NW_027462695.1:15000-17500 GCF_050947455.1 Rhinoderma darwinii
ACAGAGGGCAGTGTGGATATAATAGACAGCAGGTGTAATATAAGAAAGACCAGCAGAGGGCAGTATGGATATAATAGACAGCAGGTGTAATATAAGAAAGACCAGCAGAGGGCAGTGTGGATATTATACAGAAAATGCAATAAAAACACAGACCAGCAGAGGGCAGTGTGAATACAATAGACAGGTGTAATATAAGAAAGACCAGCAGAGGGCAGTGTGGATATAATAGACAGCAGGTGTAATATAAAAAAAAGACCAGCAGAGGGCAGTGTGGATATGACAGAAGATGTAATATAAGAAAGACCAGCAGAGGGCAGTGTGGATATATAAAAAAGACCAGCAGAGGGCAGTGTGGATATAAGACAGAAGATGTAATATAAGAAAGACCAGCAGAGGGCAGTGTGGATATATAAAAAAGACCAGCAGAGGGCAGTGTGGATATAAGACAGAAGATGTAATATAAGATAGATCAGCAGGCTGCAGTGTGGATATAATAGTCAGGAGGTGTAATATAAGAAAGACCAGCAGAGGGCAGTGTGGATATAAGACAGAAGATGTAATATAAGAAAGACCAGCAGAGGGCAGTGTGGATATAAGACAGAAGATGTAATATAAGAAAGACCAGCAGAGGGCAGTGTGGATATTATACAGAAAATGCAATAAAAACACAGACCAGCAGAGGGCAGTGTGAATACAATAGACAGGTGGAATATAAGAAAGACCAGCAGAGGGCAGTGTGGATATAATAGACAGCAGGTGTAATATAAAAAAAAGACCAGCAGAGGGCAGTGTGGATATAAGACAGAAGATGTAATATAAGAAAGACCAGCAGAGGGCAGTGTGGATATAATAGACAGCAGGTGTAATATATAAAAAAGACCAGCAGAGGGCAGTGTGGATATAAGACAGAAGATGTAATATAAGAAAGACCAGCAGAGGGCAATGTGGATATTACAGAAAATACAATAAAAACACAGACCAGCAGAGGGCAGTGTGAATACAATAGACAGGTATAATATAAAAAAGACCAGCAGAGGGCAGTGTGGATATAAGACAGAAGATGTAACATAAAAAAAAGTCCAGCAGTGGGCAGTGTGGATATAATAGACAGCAGGTGTAATATAAGAAAGACCAGCAGAGGGCAGTGTGGATATAATAGACAGCAGGTGTAATATAAAAAAAAGACCAGCAGAGGGCAGTGTGGATATAAGACAGAAGATGTAATATAAAAAAAAGTCCAGCAGTGGGCAGTGTGGATATAATAGACAGCAGGTGTAATATAAGAAAGACCAGACGAGGGCAGTGTGAATACAATAGACAGGTGTAATATAAGAAAGACCAGCAGAGGGCAGTGTGGATATAATATGCGGCAGGTGTAATATAAAAAAAAGTCCAGCAGAGGGCAGTGTGGATATAATATGCGGCAGGTGTAATATAAAAAAAGACCAGCAGAGGGCAGTGTGTATATAATAGACAGCAGGTGTAATAGAAGACCAGCAGAGGGCAGTGTGGATATAAGACAGAAGATGTAATATAAGAAAGACCAGCAGAGGGCAGTGTGAATACAATAGACAGGTGTAATATAAGAAAGACCAGCAGAGGGCAGTGTGGATATAAGACAGAAGATGTAATATTAGAAAGACCAGCAGAGGGCAGTGTGGATATAATAGACAGCAGGTGTAATATAAAAAAAAAAAAGTCCAGCAGTGGGCAGTGTGGATATAATAGATGTAATATTATAGACCAGAGGAGGGCAGTGTGGATATAATAGACAGCAGATGTAATATAAGAGAGACCAGACGAGGGCAGTGTGGATATTATACAGAAAATGCAATAAAAACACAGACCAGCAGAGGGCAGTGTGAATACAATAGACAGGTGTAATATAAGAAAGACCAGCAGAGGGCAGTGTGGATATAATAGAAAGCAGGTGTAATATAAAAAAAAGACCAGCAGAGGGCAGTGTGGATATTATACAGAAAATGCAATAAAGAGACAGACCAGCAGAGGGCAGTGTGAATACAATAGTCAGGAGGTGTAATATAAGAAAGACCAGACGAGGGCAGTGTGGATATAATAGACAGCAGGTGTAATATAAGAAAGACCAGCAGAGGGCAGTGTGGATATAATAGACAGCAGGTGTAATATAAGATAGATCAGCAGAGGGCAGTGTGGATATAATAGACAGCAGGTGTAATATAAGAAAGACCAGCAGAGGGCAATGTGGATATTATACAGAAAATACAATAAAAACACAGACCAGACGAGGGCAGTGTGGATATAATAGACAGCAGGTGTAATATAAGATAGATCAGCAGAGGGCAGTGTGGATATAATAGACAGCAGGTGTAATATAAGATAGATCAGCAGACTGCAGTGTGGATATAATATGCGGCAGGTGTAATATAAAAAAAGACCAGCAGAGGGCAGTGTGGATATTATACAGGAAATGCAATAAAGAGACAGACCAGCAGAGGGCAGTGTGAATACAATAGTCAGG
>NW_027462696.1:0-26034 GCF_050947455.1 Rhinoderma darwinii
ACTATCAGTATATAGATATACGCCTGTGTACTATCAGTATATAGATATACGCCTGTGTACTATCAGTATATAGATATACGCCTGTGTACTATCAGTATATAGATATACGCCTGTGTACTATCAGTATATAGATATACGCCTGTGTACTATCAGTATATAGATATACGCCTGTGTACTATCAGTATATAGATATATGCCTGTGTACTATTAGTATATAGATATATGCCTGTGTACTATCAGTATATAGATATATGCCTGTGTACTATCAGTATATAGATATATGCCTGTGTACTATCAGTATATAGATATATGCCTGTGTATTATCAGTGTATAGATATATGCCTGTGTACTATCAGTATATAGATATATGCCTGTGTACTATCAGTATATAGATATATGCCAGTGTACTATCAGTATATAGATATATGCCTGTGTGCTATCAGTGTATAGATATATGCCTGTGTGCTATCAGTATATAGATATATGCCTGTGTACTATCAGTATATAGATATATGCCTGTGTGCTATCAGTATATAGATATATGCCTGTGTGCTATCAGTATATAGATATATGCCTGTGTACTATCAGTATATAGATATATGCCTGTGTACTATCAGTGTATAGATATATGCCTGTGTACTATCAGTATATAGATATATGCCTGTGTACTATCAGTATATAGATATATGCCTGTGTACTATCAGTATATAGATATATGCCTGTGTACTATCAGTGTATAGATATATGCCTGTGTACTATCAGTATATAGATATATGCCTGTGTACTATCAGTATATAGATGTATGCCTGTGTACTATCAGTGTATAGATATATGCCTGTGTACTATCAGTATATAGATATATGCCTGTGTGCTATCAGTGTATAGATATATGCCTGTGTACTATCAGTATATAGATATATGCCTGTGTGCTATCAGTATATAGATATATGCCTGTGTGCTATCAGTGTATAGATATATGCCTGTGTACTATCAGTATATAGATATATGCCTGTGTGCTATCAGTATATAGATATATGCCTGTGTACTATCAGTGTATAGATATATGCCTGTGTACTATCAGTATATAGATATATGCCTGTGTACTATCAGTATATAGATATATGCCTGTGTACTATCAGTATATAGATATATGCCTGTGAGCTATCAGTATATAGATATATGCCTGTGTACTATCAGTATATAGATATATGCCTGTGTACTATCAGTATATAGATATATGCCTGTGTACTATCAGTATATAGCTATATGCCTGTGTACTATCAGTGTATAGATATATGCCTGTGTATTATCAGTGTATAGATATATGCCTGTGTACTATCAGTATATAGATATATGCCTGTGTACTATCAGTATATAGATATATGCCTGTGTACTATCAGTATATAGATATACGCCTGTGTACTATCAGTATATAGATATACGCCTGTGTACTATCAGTATATAGATATACGCCTGTGTACTATCAGTATATAGATATACGCCTGTGTACTATCAGTATATAGATATACGCCTGTGTACTATCAGTATATAGATATATGCCTGTGTACTATTAGTATATAGATATATGCCTGTGTACTATCAGTATATAGATATATGCCTGTGTACTATCAGTATATAGATATATGCCTGTGTGCTATCAGTATATAGATATATGGCTGTGTACTAATATATGCCTGTGTTCTATCAGTGTATAGATATATGCCTGTGTGCTATCAGTATATAGATATATGCCTGTGTGCTATCAGTATATAGATATATGCCTGTGTGCTATCAGTATATAGATATATGCCTGTGTGCTATCAGTATATAGATATATACCTGTGTACTATCAGTATATAGATATATGCCTGTGTACTATCAGTATATAGATATATGCCTGTGTACTATCAGTATATAGATATATGCCTGTGTACTATCAGTATATAGATATATGCCTGTGTACTATCAGTATATAGATATATGCCTGTGTACTATCAGTATATAGATATATGCCTGTGTACTATCAGTATATAGATATATGCCTGTGTACTATCAGTATATAGATATATGCCTGTGTACTATCAGTATATAGATATATGCCTGTGTACTATCAGTATATAGATGTATGCCTGTGTACTATCAGTATATAGATGTATGCCTGTGTACTATCAGTATATAGATGTATGCCTGTGTACTATCAGTATATAGATGTATGCCTGTGTACTATCAGTATATAGATATATGCCTGTGTACTATCAGTATATAGATATATGCCTGTGTACTATCAGTATATAGATATATGCCTGTGTACTATCAGTATATAGATATATGCCTGTGTGCTATCAGTATATAGATATATGCCTGTGTGCTATCAGTATATAGATATATGCCTGTGTGCTATCAGTATATAGATATATGCCTGTGTGCTATCAGTATATAGATATATGGCTGTGTGCGATCAGTATATAGATATATGCCTGTGTGCTATCAGTATATAGATATATGCCTGTGTGCTATCAGTATATAGATATATGCCTGTGTACTATCAGTATATAGATATATGCCTGTGTGCTATCAGTATATAGATATATGCCTGTGTACTATCAGTATATAGATATATGCCTGTGTACTATCAGTATATAGATATATGCCTGTGTACTATCAGTATATAGATATATGCCTCTGTACTATCAGTATATAGATATATGCCTGTGTGCTATCAGTATATAGATATGTGCCTGTGTACTATCAGTATATAGATATATGCCTCTGTGCTATCAGTATATAGATGTATGCCTGTGTACTATCAGTATATAGATATATGCCTCTGTGCTATCAGTATATAGATGTATGCCTATGTACTATCAGTATATAGATATACGCCTGTGTGCTATCAGTATATAGATATATGCCTGTGTACTATCAGTATATAGATATACGCCTGTGTACTATCAGTATATAGATATACGCCTGTGTACTATCAGTATATAGATATACGCCTGTGTACTATCAGTATATAGATATACGCCTGTGTACTATCAGTATATAGATATACGCCTGTGTACTATCAGTATATAGATATACGCCTGTGTACTATCAGTATATAGATATATGCCTGTGTAATATCAGTATATAGATATACGCCTGTGTACTATCAGTATATAGATATATGCCTGTGTACTATCAGTATATAGATATATGCCTGTGTACTATCAGTATATAGATATATGCCTGTGTATTATCAGTGTATAGATATATGCCTGTGTACTATCAGTATATAGATATATGCCTGTGTACTATCAGTATATAGATATATGCCAGTGTACTATCAGTATATAGATATATGCCTGTGTGCTATCAGTGTATAGATATATGCCTGTGTGCTATCAGTATATAGATATATGCCTGTGTACTATCAGTATATAGATATATGCCTGTGTGCTATCAGTATATAGATATATGCCTGTGTGCTATCAGTATATAGATATATGCCTGTGTACTATCAGTATATAGATATATGCCTGTGTACTATCAGTGTATAGATATATGCCTGTGTACTATCAGTATATAGATATATGCCTGTGTACTATCAGTATATAGATATATGCCTGTGTACTATCAGTATATAGATATATGCCTGTGTACTATCACTGTATAGATATATGCCTGTGTACTATCAGTATATAGATATATGCCTGTGTACTATCAGTATATAGATGTATGCCTGTGTACTATCAGTGTATAGATATATGCCTGTGTACTATCAGTATATAGATATATGCCTGTGTGCTATCAGTATATAGATATATGCCTGTGTGCTATCAGTATATAGATATATGCCTGTGTGCTATCAGTATATAGATATATGCCTGTGTGCTATCAGTGTATAGATATATGCCTGTGTACTATCAGTATATAGATATATGCCTGTGTGCTATCAGTATATAGATATATGCCTGTGTACTATCAGTGTATAGATATATGCCTGTGTACTATCAGTATATAGATATATGCCTGTGTACTATCAGTATATAGATATATGCCTGTGTACTATCAGTATATAGATATATGCCTGTGAGCTATCAGTATATAGATATATGCCTGTGTACTATCAGTATATAGATATATGCCTGTGTACTATCAGTATATAGATATATGCCTGTGTACTATCAGTATATAGCTATATGCCTGTGTACTATCAGTGTATAGATATATGCCTGTGTATTATCAGTGTATAGATATATGCCTGTGTACTATCAGTATATAGATATATGCCTGTGTACTATCAGTATATAGATATACGCCTGTGTACTATCAGTATATAGATATACGCCTGTGTACTATCAGTATATAGATATACGCCTGTGTACTATCAGTATATAGATATACGCCTGTGTACTATCAGTATATAGATATACGCCTGTGTACTATCAGTATATAGATATACGCCTGTGTACTATCAGTATATAGATATATGCCTGTGTACTATTAGTATATAGATATATGCCTGTGTACTATCAGTATATAGATATATGCCTGTGTACTATCAGTATATAGATATATGCCTGTGTACTATCAGTATATAGATATATGCCTGTGTATTATCAGTGTATAGATATATGCCTGTGTACTATCAGTATATAGATATATGCCTGTGTACTATCAGTATATAGATATATGCCAGTGTACTATCAGTATATAGATATATGCCTGTGTGCTATCAGTGTATAGATATATGCCTGTGTGCTATCAGTATATAGATATATGCCTGTGTACTATCAGTATATAGATATATGCCTGTGTGCTATCAGTATATAGATATATGCCTGTGTGCTATCAGTATATAGATATATGCCTGTGTACTATCAGTATATAGATATATGCCTGTGTACTATCAGTGTATAGATATATGCCTGTGTACTATCAGTATATAGATATATGCCTGTGTACTATCAGTATATAGATATATGCCTGTGTACTATCAGTATATAGATATATGCCTGTGTACTATCAGTGTATAGATATATGCCTGTGTACTATCAGTATATAGATATATGCCTGTGTACTATCAGTATATAGATGTATGCCTGTGTACTATCAGTGTATAGATATATGCCTGTGTACTATCAGTATATAGATATATGCCTGTGTGCTATCAGTGTATAGATATATGCCTGTGTACTATCAGTATATAGATATATGCCTGTGTGCTATCAGTATATAGATATATGCCTGTGTGCTATCAGTGTATAGATATATGCCTGTGTACTATCAGTATATAGATATATGCCTGTGTGCTATCAGTATATAGATATATGCCTGTGTACTATCAGTGTATAGATATATGCCTGTGTACTATCAGTATATAGATATATGCCTGTGTACTATCAGTATATAGATATATGCCTGTGTACTATCAGTATATAGATATATGCCTGTGAGCTATCAGTATATAGATATATGCCTGTGTACTATCAGTATATAGATATATGCCTGTGTACTATCAGTATATAGATATATGCCTGTGTACTATCAGTATATAGCTATATGCCTGTGTACTATCAGTGTATAGATATATGCCTGTGTATTATCAGTGTATAGATATATGCCTGTGTACTATCAGTATATAGATATATGCCTGTGTACTATCAGTATATAGATATATGCCTGTGTACTATCAGTATATAGATATACGCCTGTGTACTATCAGTATATAGATATACGCCTGTGTACTATCAGTATATAGATATACGCCTGTGTACTATCAGTATATAGATATACGCCTGTGTACTATCAGTATATAGATATACGCCTGTGTACTATCAGTATATAGATATATGCCTGTGTACTATTAGTATATAGATATATGCCTGTGTACTATCAGTATATAGATATATGCCTGTGTACTATCAGTATATAGATATATGCCTGTGTGCTATCAGTATATAGATATATGGCTGTGTACTAATATATGCCTGTGTTCTATCAGTGTATAGATATATGCCTGTGTGCTCTCAGTATATAGATATATGCCTGTGTGCTATCAGTATATAGATATATGCCTGTGTGCTATCAGTATATAGATATATGCCTGTGTGCTATCAGTATATAGATATATACCTGTGTACTATCAGTATATAGATATATGCCTGTGTACTATCAGTATATAGATATATGCCTGTGTACTATCAGTATATAGATATATGCCTGTGTACTATCAGTATATAGATATATGCCTGTGTACTATCAGTATATAGATATATGCCTGTGTACTATCAGTATATAGATATATGCCTGTGTACTATCAGTATATAGATATATGCCTGTGTACTATCAGTATATAGATATATGCCTGTGTACTATCAGTATATAGATATATGCCTGTGTACTATCAGTATATAGATGTATGCCTGTGTACTATCAGTATATAGATGTATGCCTGTGTACTATCAGTATATAGATGTATGCCTGTGTACTATCAGTATATAGATGTATGCCTGTGTACTATCAGTATATAGATGTATGCCTGTGTACTATCAGTATATAGATATATGCCTGTGTACTATCAGTATATAGATATATGCCTGTGTACTATCAGTATATAGATATATGCCTGTGTGCTATCAGTATATAGATATATGCCTGTGTGCTATCAGTATATAGATATATGCCTGTGTGCTATCAGTATATAGATATATGCCTGTGTGCTATCAGTATATAGATATATGGCTGTGTGCTATCAGTATATAGATATATGCCTGTGTGCTATCAGTATATAGATATATGCCTGTGTGCTATCAGTATATAGATATATGCCTGTGTACTATCAGTATATAGATATATGCCTGTGTGCTATCAATATATAGATATATGCCTGTGTACTATCAGTATATAGATATATGCCTGTGTACTATCAGTATATAGATATATGCCTGTGTACTATCAGTATATAGATATATGCCTCTGTACTATCAGTATATAGATATATGCCTGTGTGCTATCAGTATATAGATATGTGCCTGTGTACTATCAGTATATAGATATATGCCTCTGTGCTATCAGTATATAGATGTATGCCTGTGTACTATCAGTATATAGATATATGCCTCTGTGCTATCAGTATATAGATGTATGCCTATGTACTATCAGTATATAGATATACGCCTGTGTGCTATCAGTATATAGATATATGCCTGTGTACTATCAGTATATAGATATACGCCTGTGTACTATCAGTATATAGATATACGCCTGTGTACTATCAGTATATAGATATACGCCTGTGTACTATCAGTATATAGATATACGCCTGTGTACTATCAGTATATAGATATACGCCTGTGTACTATCAGTATATAGATATATGCCTGTGTACTATCAGTATATAGATATATGCCTGTGTACTATCAGTATATAGATATATGCCTGTGTACTATCAGTATATAGATATATGCCTGTGTACTATCAGTATATAGATATATGCCTGTGTACTATCAGTATATAGATATATGCCTGTGTATTATCAGTGTATAGATATATGCCTGTGTACTATCAGTATATAGATATATGCCTGTGTGCTATCAGTATATAGATATATGCCTGTGTACTATCAGTATATAGATATATGCCTGTGTACTATCAGTGTATAGATATATGCCTGTGTACTATCAGTATATAGATATATGCCTGTGTACTATCAGTATATAGATATATGCCTGTGTACTATCAGTATATAGATATATGCCTGTGTACTATCAGTGTATAGATATATGCCTGTGTACTATCAGTATATAGATATATGCCTGTGTACTATCAGTATATAGATGTATGCCTGTGTACTATCAGTGTATAGATATATGCCTGTGTACTATCAGTATATAGATATATGCCTGTGTGCTATCAGTGTATAGATATATGCCTGTGTACTATCAGTATATAGATATATGCCTGTGTGCTATCAGTATATAGATATATGCCTGTGTGCTATCAGTGTATAGATATATGCCTGTGTACTATCAGTATATAGATATATGCCTGTGTGCTATCAGTATATAGATATATGCCTGTGTACTATCAGTGTATAGATATATGCCTGTGTACTATCAGTATATAGATATATGCCTGTGTACTATCAGTATATAGATATATGCCTGTGTACTATCAGTATATAGATATATGCCTGTGAGCTATCAGTATATAGATATATGCCTGTGTGCTATCAGTATATAGATATATGCCTGTGTACTATCAGTATATAGATATATGCCTGTGTACTATCAGTATATAGCTATATGCCTGTGTACTATCAGTGTATAGATATATGCCTGTGTATTATCAGTGTATAGATATATGCCTGTGTACTATCAGTATATAGATATATGCCTGTGTACTATCAGTATATAGATATATGCCTGTGTACTATCAGTATATAGATATACGCCTGTGTACTATCAGTATATAGATATACGCCTGTGTACTATCAGTATATAGATATACGCCTGTGTACTATCAGTATATAGATATACGCCTGTGTACTATCAGTATATAGATATACGCCTGTGTACTATCAGTATATAGATATATGCCTGTGTACTATTAGTATATAGATATATGCCTGTGTACTATCAGTATATAGATATATGCCTGTGTACTATCAGTATATAGATATATGCCTGTGTGCTATCAGTATATAGATATATGGCTGTGTACTAATATATGCCTGTGTTCTATCAGTGTATAGATATATGCCTGTGTGCTATCAGTATATAGATATATGCCTGTGTGCTATCAGTATATAGATATATGCCTGTGTGCTATCAGTATATAGATATATGCCTGTGTGCTATCAGTATATAGATATATACCTGTGTACTATCAGTATATAGATATATGCCTGTGTACTATCAGTATATAGATATATGCCTGTGTACTATCAGTATATAGATATATGCCTGTGTACTATCAGTATATAGATATATGCCTGTGTACTATCAGTATATAGATATATGCCTGTGTACTATCAGTATATAGATATATGCCTGTGTACTATCAGTATATAGATATATGCCTGTGTACTATCAGTATATAGATATATGCCTGTGTACTATCAGTATATAGATGTATGCCTGTGTACTATCAGTATATAGATGTATGCCTGTGTACTATCAGTATATAGATGTATGCCTGTGTACTATCAGTATATAGATGTATGCCTGTGTACTATCAGTATATAGATGTATGCCTGTGTACTATCAGTATATAGATGTATGCCTGTGTACTATCAGTATATAGATATATGCCTGTGTACTATCAGTATATAGATATATGCCTGTGTACTATCAGTATATAGATATATGCCTGTGTGCTATCAGTATATAGATATATGCCTGTGTGCTATCAGTATATAGATATATGCCTGTGTGCTATCAGTATATAGATATATGCCTGTGTGCTATCAGTATATAGATATATGCCTGTGTGCTATCAGTATATAGATATATGCCTGTGTGCTATCAGTATATAGATATATGCCTGTGTACTATCAGTATATAGATATATGCCTGTGTGCTATCAGTATATAGATATATGCCTGTGTACTATCAGTATATAGATATATGCCTGTGTACTATCAGTATATAGATATATGCCTGTGTACTATCAGTATATAGATATATGCCTCTGTACTATCAGTATATAGATATATGCCTGTGTGCTATCAGTATATAGATATGTGCCTGTGTACTATCAGTATATAGATATATGCCTCTGTGCTATCAGTATATAGATGTATGCCTGTGTACTATCAGTATATAGATGTATGCCTCTGTGCTATCAGTATATAGATGTATGCCTATGTACTATCAGTATATAGATATACGCCTGTGTGCTATCAGTATATAGATATATGCCTGTGTACTATCAGTATATAGATATACGCCTGTGTACTATCAGTATATAGATATATGCCTGTGTACTATCAGTATATAGATATACGCCTGTGTACTATCAGTATATAGATATACGCCTGTGTACTATCAGTATATAGATATATGCCTGTGTACTATCAGTATATAGATATATGCCTGTGTACTATCAGTATATAGATATATGCCTGTGTACTATCAGTATATAGATATATGCCTGTGTACTATCAGTATATAGATATATGCCTGTGTACTATCAGTATATAGATATATGCCTGTGTACTATCAGTATATAGATATATGCCTGTGTACTATCAGTATATAGATGTATGCCTGTGTACTATCAGTATATAGATGTATGCCTGTGTACTATCAGTATATAGATGTATGCCTGTGTACTATCAGTATATAGATGTATGCCTGTGTACTATCAGTATATAGATGTATGCCTGTGTACTATCAGTATATAGATGTATGCCTGTGTACTATCAGTATATAGATGTATGCCTGTGTACTATCAGTATATAGATATATGCCTGTGTACTATCAGTATATAGATATATGCCTGTGTGCTATCAGTATATAGATATATGCCTGTGTGCTATCAGTATATAGATATATGCCTGTGTGCTATCAGTATATAGATATATGCCTGTGTGCTATCAGTATATAGATATATGGCTGTGTGCTATCAGTATATAGATATATGCCTGTGTGCTATCAGTATATAGATATATGCCTGTGTGCTATCAGTATATAGATATATGCCTGTGTACTATCAGTATATAGATATATGCCTGTGTGCTATCAGTATATAGATATATGCCTGTGTACTATCAGTATATAGATATATGCCTGTGTACTATCAGTATATAGATATGTGCCTGTGTACTATCAGTATATAGATATATGCCTCTGTACTATCAGTATATAGATATATGCCTGTGTGCTATCAGTATATAGATATGTGCCTGTGTACTATCAGTATATAGATATATGCCTCTGTGCTATCAGTATATAGATGTATGCCTGTGTACTATCAGTATATAGATGTATGCCTCTGTGCTATCAGTATATAGATGTATGCCTATGTACTATCAGTATATAGATATACGCCTGTGTGCTATCAGTATATAGATATATGCCTGTGTACTATCAGTATATAGATATACGCCTGTGTACTATCAGTATATAGATATACGCCTGTGTACTATCAGTATATAGATATACGCCTGTGTACTATCAGTATATAGATATACGCCTGTGTACTATCAGTATATAGATATACGCCTGTGTACTATCAGTATATAGATATACGCCTGTGTACTATCAGTATATAGATATATGCCTGTGTACTATTAGTATATAGATATATGCCTGTGTACTATCAGTATATAGATATATGCCTGTGTACTATCAGTATATAGATATATGCCTGTGTACTATCAGTATATAGATATATGCCTGTGTATTATCAGTGTATAGATATATGCCTGTGTACTATCAGTATATAGATATATGCCTGTGTACTATCAGTGTATAGATATATGCCTGTGTACTATCAGTATATAGATATATGCCTGTGTACTATCAGTGTATAGATATATGCCTGTGTACTATCAGTATATAGATATATGCCTGTGTACTATCAGTATATAGATATATGCCTGTGTGCTATCAGTATATAGATATATGCCTGTGTACTATCAGTGTATAGATATATGCCTGTGTACTATCAGTATATAGATATATGCCTGTGTACTATCAGTATATAGATATATGCCTGTGTACTATCAGTATATAGATATATGCCTGTGTACTATCAGTATATAGATATATGCCTGTGTGCTATCAGTATATAGATATATGCCTGTGTACTATCAGTATATAGATATATGCCTGTGTGCTATCAGTATATAGATATATGGCTGTGTACTAATATATGCCTGTGTTCTATCAGTGTATAGATATATGCCTGTGTGCTATCAGTATATAGATATATGCCTGTGTGCTATCAGTATATAGATATATGCCTGTGTGCTATCAGTATATAGATATATGCCTGTGTGCTATCAGTATATAGATATATACCTGTGTACTATCAGTATATAGATGTATGCCTGTGTACTATCAGTATATAGATGTATGCCTGTGTACTATCAGTATATAGATGTATGCCTGTGTACTATCAGTATATAGATGTATGCCTGTGTACTATCAGTATATAGATGTATGCCTGTGTACTATCAGTATATAGATATATGCCTGTGTACTATCAGTATATAGATATATGCCTGTGTGCTATCAGTATATAGATATATGCCTGTGTGCTATCAGTATATAGATATATGCCTGTGTGCTATCAGTATATAGATATATGCCTGTGTGCTATCAGTATATAGATATATGGCTGTGTGCTATCAGTATATAGATATATGCCTGTGTGCTATCAGTATATAGATATATGCCTGTGTGCTATCAGTATATAGATATATGCCTGTGTACTATCAGTATATAGATATATGCCTGTGTGCTATCAGTATATAGATATATGCCTGTGTACTATCAGTATATAGATATATGCCTGTGTACTATCAGTATATAGATATGTGCCTGTGTACTATCAGTATATAGATATATGCCTCTGTACTATCAGTATATAGATATATGCCTGTGTGCTATCAGTATATAGATATGTGCCTGTGTACTATCAGTATATAGATATATGCCTCTGTGCTATCAGTATATAGATGTATGCCTGTGTACTATCAGTATATAGATGTATGCCTCTGTGCTATCAGTATATAGATGTATGCCTATGTACTATCAGTATATAGATATACGCCTGTGTGCTATCAGTATATAGATATACGCCTGTGTACTATCAGTATATAGATATACGCCTGTGTACTATCAGTATATAGATATACGCCTGTGTACTATCAGTATATAGATATACGCCTGTGTACTATCAGTATATAGATATACGCCTGTGTACTATCAGTATATAGATATACGCCTGTGTACTATCAGTATATAGATATACGCCTGTGTACTATCAGTATATAGATATATGCCTGTGTACTATTAGTATATAGATATATGCCTGTGTACTATCAGTATATAGATATATGCCTGTGTACTATCAGTATATAGATATATGCCTGTGTACTATCAGTATATAGATATATGCCTGTGTATTATCAGTGTATAGATATATGCCTGTGTGCTATCAGTATATAGATATATGCCTGTGTACTATCAGTATATAGATATATGCCTGTGTACTATTAGTATATAGATATATGCCTGTGTACTATTAGTATATAGATATATGCCTGTGTACTATCAGTATATAGATATATGCCTGTGTACTATCAGTATATAGATATATGCCTGTGTACTATCAGTATATAGATATATGCCTGTGTAATATCAGTATATAGATATATGCCTGTGTACTATCAGTATATAGATATATGCCTGTGTACTATCAGTATATAGATATATGCCAGTGTACTATCAGTATATAGATATATGCCTGTGTGCTATCAGTGTATAGATATATGCCTGTGTGCTATCAGTATATAGATATATGCCTGTGTACTATCAGTATATAGATATATGCCTGTGTGCTATCAGTATATAGATATATGCCTGTGTGCTATCAGTATATAGATATATGCCTGTGTACTATCAGTATATAGATATATGGCTGTGTACTATCAGTGTATAGATATATGCCTGTGTGCTATCAGTGTATAGATATATGCCTGTGTACTATCAGTATATAGATATATGCCTGTGTGCTATCAGTATATAGATATATGCCTGTGTGCTATCACTGTATAGATATATGCCTGTGTACTATCAGTATATAGATATATGCCTGTGTACTATCAGTATATAGATGTATGCCTGTGTACTATCAGTGTATAGATATAATAATAATAATAATAATAATCTTTATTTATATAGCGCCAACATATTACGCAGCACTTTACAATTTAGAGGGAACATGAAACAAACAATATCAGACATTACATAGTGACAAAGTTCATTTACAATTCAAACCTGGGGAGTGAGGACCCTGCTCGCAAGAGCTTACAATCTATGAGGACATAAGGGAGACACAAAGTGTAACAGTGTTTGTTCTGCACAATAGTCCGGCCATTTTTATACACATGCGGTGGTAACATAAAGCTGCATGAGCCGGTCACCAGCCAGTATCCGTGTATGACGGACATGAAGAGAAGGAGTGTGAGGGAATCTTATTCTGATGACTAATCTAAATGGAGGGCCATGGAAAGGAGTCAGATTAGGGAATGTTATAGGCCTGTCTAAATAGATGTGTTTTCAGGGCACGTTTAAAACTGTGGATATTGGGAATTAATCGGATTGTCTGGGGTAGCACATTCCAGAGGACGGGTGCAGCACGAGAGAAATCCTGGAGACGGTAGTGGGAGGTTCGGATTATGGAGGATTTTAATCTAAGGTCGTTGGCAGAACGTAGAGCCCGAGTAGGGTGGTAGACAGAGATGAGGGAGGAGATGTAAGGAGGTGCAGCACTGTGGAGAGCTTTGTGGGTGAGAGTAATAAGTTTGAATTTTATTCGGAAGGGGATGGGCAACCAGTGCAGTGACTGGCACAGATTAGAGGCGTTGGTGTAGCGGTTGGTCATAAAGATGAGCCTGGCTGCTGCATTGAGGATAGATTGGAGAGGGGAGAGTTTAGTGAGGGGAAGACCGACTAGTAATGAGTTACAGTAGTCAAGACGAGAGTGAATCAGAGCAACAATGAGAGTTTTGGCAGTTTCCTCCGTAAGAAAAGAGCGGATTCTGGAGATGTTTTTGAGGTGAAAATGACAGGAGCGTGAAAGTGATTGTATGTGAGGAGTAAAGGAAAGATCTGAGTCAAAAATAACCCCGAGACAGCGGGCGTGCTGCTTAGAAGTTATGATCGTGCCACACACAGAGATGGAGACATGTGTACTATCAGTATATAGATATATGCCTGTGTGCTATCAGTATATAGATATATGCCTGTGTGCTATCAGTATATAGATATATGCCTGTGTGCTATCAGTATATAGATATATGCCTGTGTGCTATCAGTGTATAGATATATGCCTGTGTACTATCAGTATATAGATATATGCCTGTGTGCTATCAGTATATAGATATATGCCTGTGTACTATCAGTGTATAGATATATGCCTGTGTACTATCAGTATATAGATATATGCCTGTGTACTATCAGTATATAGATATATGCCTGTGTACTATCAGTATATAGATATATGCCTGTGAGCTATCAGTATATAGCTATATGCCTGTGTACTATCAGTATATAGATATATGCCTGTGTACTATCAGTATATAGATATATGCCTGTGTACTATCAGTATATAGCTATATGCCTGTGTACTATCAGTGTATAGATATATGCCTGTGTATTATCAGTGTATAGATATATGCCTGTGTACTATCAGTATATAGACATATGCCTGTGTACTATCAGTATATAGATATATGCCTGTGTACTATCAGTATATAGATATACGCCTGTGTACTATCAGTATATAGATATACGCCTGTGTACTATCAGTATATAGATATACGCCTGTGTACTATCAGTATATAGATATACGCCTGTGTACTATCAGTATATAGATATACGCCTGTGTACTATCAGTATATAGATATATGCCTGTGTACTATTAGTATATAGATATATGCCTGTGTACTATCAGTATATAGATATATGCCTGTGTACTATCAGTATATAGATATATGCCTGTGTGCTATCAGTATATAGATATATGGCTGTGTACTAATATATGCCTGTGTTCTATCAGTGTATAGATATATGCCTGTGTGCTATCAGTATATAGATATATGCCTGTGTGCTATCAGTATATAGATATATGCCTGTGTGCTATCAGTATATAGATATATGCCTGTGTGCTATCAGTATATAGATATATACCTGTGTACTATCAGTATATAGATATATGCCTGTGTACTATCAGTATATAGATATATGCCTGTGTACTATCAGTATATAGATATATGCCTCTGTACTATCAGTATATAGATATATGCCTGTGTGCTATCAGTATATAGATATGTGCCTGTGTACTATCAGTATATAGATATATGCCTCTGTGCTATCAGTATATAGATGTATGCCTGTGTACTATCAGTATATAGATATATGCCTCTGTGCTATCAGTATATAGATGTATGCCTGTGTACTATCAGTATATAGATATACGCCTGTGTGCTATCAGTATATAGATATATGCCTGTGTACTATCAGTATATAGATATATGCCTGTGTACTATCAGTATATAGATATATGGCTGTGTGCTATCAGTATATAGATATATGCCTGTGTACTATCAGTATATAGATATATGCCTGTGTGCTATCAGTATATAGATATATGCCTGTGTGCTATCAGTATATAGATATATGCCTGTGTGTTATCAGTATATAGATATATGCCTGTGTACTATCAGTATATAGATATATGCCTGTGTACTATCAGTATATAGATATATGCCTGTGTGCTATCAGTATATAGATATATGCCTGTGTACTATCAGTATATAGATATATGCCTGTGTACTATCAGTGTATAGATATATGCCTGTGTACTATCAGTATATAGATATATGCCTGTGTACTATCAGTATATAGATGTATGCCTGTGTACTATCAGTGTATAGATATATGCCTGTGTGCTATCAGTATATAGATATATGCCTGTGTGCTATCAGTGTATAGATATATGCCTGTGTGCTATCAGTATATAGATATATGCCTGTGTGCTATCAGTATATAGATATATGCCTGTGTACTATCAGTATATAGATATATGCCTGTGTACTATCAGTATATAGATATATGCCTGTGTACTATCAGTGTATAGATATATGCCTGTGTACTATCAGTATATAGATATATGCCTGTGTACTATCAGTATATAGATATATGCCTGTGTACTATCAGTATATAGATATATGCCTGTGTACTATCAGTATATAGATATATGCCTGTGTGCTATCAGTATATAGATATATGCCTGTGTACTATCAGTATATAGATATATGCCTGTGTGCTATCAGTGTATATATATATGCCTGTGTACTATCAGTATATAGATATATGCCTGTGTGCTATCAGTATATAGATATATGCCTGTGTGCTATCAGTATATAGATATATGCCTGTGTACTATCAGTATATAGATATATGCCTGTGTACTATCAGTGTATAGATATATGCCTGTGTACTATCAGTATATAGATATATGCCTGTGTACTATCAGTGTATAGATATATGCCTGTGTACTATCAGTATATAGATATATGCCTGTGTACTATCAGTATATAGATATATGCCTGTGTACTATCAGTATATAGATATATGCCTGTGTGCTATCAGTATATAGATATATGCCTGTGTACTATCAGTATATAGATATATGCCTGTGTGCTATCAGTATATAGATATATGCCTGTGTACTATCAGTATATAGATATATGCCTGTGTACTATCAGTATATAGATATATGCCTGTGTACTATCAGTGTATAGATATATGCCTGTGTACTATCAGTATATAGATATATGCCTGTGTACTATCAGTATATAGATATATGCCTGTGTACTATCAGTATATAGATATATGCCTGTGTACTATCAGTGTATAGATATATGCCTGTGTACTATCAGTATATAGATATATGCCTGTGTACTATCAGTATATAGATGTATGCCTGTGTACTATCAGTGTATAGATATATGCCTGTGTACTATCAGTATATAGATATATGCCTGTGTGCTATCAGTATATAGATATATGCCTGTGTGCTATCAGTATATAGATATATGCCTGTGTACTATCAGTGTATAGATATATGCCTGTGTACTATCAGTGTATAGATATATGCCTGTGTGCTATCAGTATATAGATATATGCCTGTGTGCTATCAGTGTATAGATATATGCCTGTGTACTATCAGTATATAGATATATGCCTGTGTACTATCAGTATATAGATATATGCCTGTGTACTATCAGTATATAGATATATGCCTGTGAGCTATCAGTATATAGATATATGCCTGTGTGCTATCAGTATATAGATATATGCCTGTGTACTATCAGTATATAGATATATGCCTGTGTACTATCAGTATATAGATATATGCCTGTGTACTATCAGTATATAGATATATGCCTGTGTACTATCAGTATATAGATATATGCCTGTGTACTATCAGTGTATAGATATATGCCTGTGAGCTATCAGTATATAGATATATGCCTGTGTGCTATCAGTATATAGATATATGCCTGTGTACTATCAGTATATAGATATATGCCTGTGAGCTATCAGTATATAGATATATGCCTGTGTGCTATCAGTATATAGATATATGCCTGTGTACTATCAGTATATAGATATATGCCTGTGTACTATCAGTATATAGATATATGCCTGTGTGCTATCAGTATATAGATATATGCCTGTGTACTATCAGTATATAGATATATGCCTGTGTACTATCAGTGTATAGATATATGCCTGTGTACTATCAGTATATAGATATATGCCTGTGTACTATCAGTATATAGATATATGCCTGTGTACTATCAGTATATAGATATATGCCTGTGTACTATCAGTGTATAGATATATGCCTGTGTACTATCAGTATATAGATATATGCCTGTGTACTATCAGTATATAGATGTATGCCTGTGTACTATCAGTGTATAGATATATGCCTGTGTACTATCAGTATATAGATATATGCCTGTGTGCTATCAGTGTATAGATATATGCCTGTGTACTATCAGTATATAGATATATGCCTGTGTGCTTTCAGTATATAGATATATGCCTGTGTGCTATCAGTGTATAGATATATGCCTGTGTACTATCAGTATATAGATATATGCCTGTGTGCTATCAGTATATAGATATATGCCTGTGTACTATCAGTGTATAGATATATGCCTGTGTACTATCAGTATATAGATATATGCCTGTGTACTATCAGTATATAGATATATGCCTGTGTACTATCAGTATATAGATATATGCCTGTGAGCTATCAGTATATAGATATATGCCTGTGTACTATCAGTATATAGATATATGCCTGTGTACTATCAGTATATAGATATATGCCTGTGTACTATCAGTATATAGCTATATGCCTGTGTACTATCAGTGTATAGATATATGCCTGTGTATTATCAGTGTATAGATATATGCCTGTGTACTATCAGTATATAGATATATGCCTGTGTACTATCAGTATATAGATATATGCCTGTGTACTATCAGTATATAGATATACGCCTGTGTACTATCAGTATATAGATATACGCCTGTGTACTATCAGTATATAGATATACGCCTGTGTACTATCAGTATATAGATATACGCCTGTGTACTATCAGTATATAGATATACGCCTGTGTACTATCAGTATATAGATATATGCCTGTGTACTATTAGTATATAGATATATGCCTGTGTACTATCAGTATATAGATATATGCCTGTGTACTATCAGTATATAGATATATGCCTGTGTGCTATCAGTATATAGATATATGGCTGTGTACTAATATATGCCTGTGTTCTATCAGTGTATAGATATATGCCTGTGTGCTATCAGTATATAGATATATGCCTGTGTGCTATCAGTATATAGATATATGCCTGTGTGCTATCAGTATATAGATATATACCTGTGTACTATCAGTATATAGATATATGCCTGTGTACTATCAGTATATAGATATATGCCTGTGTACTATCAGTATATAGATATATGCCTGTGTACTATCAGTATATAGATATATGCCTGTGTACTATCAGTATATAGATATATGCCTGTGTACTATCAGTATATAGATATATGCCTGTGTACTATCAGTATATAGATATATGCCTGTGTACTATCAGTATATAGATATATGCCTGTGTACTATCAGTATATAGATATATGCCTGTGTACTATCAGTATATAGATGTATGCCTGTGTACTATCAGTATATAGATGTATGCCTGTGTACTATCAGTATATAGATGTATGCCTGTGTACTATCAGTATATAGATGTATGCCTGTGTACTATCAGTATATAGATGTATGCCTGTGTACTATCAGTATATAGATATATGCCTGTGTACTATCAGTATATAGATATATGCCTGTGTACTATCAGTATATAGATATATGCCTGTGTGCTATCAGTATATAGATATATGCCTGTGTGCTATCAGTATATAGATATATGCCTGTGTGCTATCAGTATATAGATATATGCCTGTGTGCTATCAGTATATAGATATATGGCTGTGTGCTATCAGTATATAGATATATGCCTGTGTGCTATCAGTATATAGATATATGCCTGTGTGCTATCAGTATATAGATATATGCCTGTGTACTATCAGTATATAGATATATGCCTGTGTGCTATCAATATATAGATATATGCCTGTGTACTATCAGTATATAGATATATGCCTGTGTACTATCAGTATATAGATATATGCCTGTGTACTATCAGTATATAGATATATGCCTCTGTACTATCAGTATATAGATATATGCCTGTGTGCTATCAGTATATAGATATGTGCCTGTGTACTATCAGTATATAGATATATGCCTCTGTGCTATCAGTATATAGATGTATGCCTGTGTACTATCAGTATATAGATATATGCCTCTGTGCTATCAGTATATAGATGTATGCCTATGTACTATCAGTATATAGATATACGCCTGTGTGCTATCAGTATATAGATATATGCCTGTGTACTATCAGTATATAGATATACGCCTGTGTACTATCAGTATATAGATATACGCCTGTGTACTATCAGTATATAGATATACGCCTGTGTACTATCAGTATATAGATATACGCCTGTGTACTATCAGTATATAGATATACGCCTGTGTACTATCAGTATATAGATATATGCCTGTGTACTATCAGTATATAGATATATGCCTGTGTACTATCAGTATATAGATATATGCCTGTGTACTATCAGTATATAGATATATGCCTGTGTACTATCAGTATATAGATATATGCCTGTGTACTATCAGTATATAGATATATGCCTGTGTACTATCAGTATATAGATATATGCCTGTGTATTATCAGTGTATAGATATATGCCTGTGTACTATCAGTATATAGATATATGCCTGTGTGCTATCAGTATATAGATATATGCCTGTGTACTATCAGTATATAGATATATGCCTGTGTACTATCAGTGTATAGATATATGCCTGTGTACTATCAGTATATAGATATATGCCTGTGTACTATCAGTATATAGATATATGCCTGTGTACTATCAGTATATAGATATATGCCTGTGTACTATCAGTGTATAGATATATGCCTGTGTACTATCAGTATATAGATATATGCCTGTGTACTATCAGTATATAGATGTATGCCTGTGTACTATCAGTGTATAGATATATGCCTGTGTACTATCAGTATATAGATATATGCCTGTGTGCTATCAGTGTATAGATATATGCCTGTGTACTATCAGTATATAGATATATGCCTGTGTGCTATCAGTATATAGATATATGCCTGTGTGCTATCAGTGTATAGATATATGCCTGTGTACTATCAGTATATAGATATATGCCTGTGTGCTATCAGTATATAGATATATGCCTGTGTACTATCAGTGTATAGATATATGCCTGTGTACTATCAGTATATAGATATATGCCTGTGTACTATCAGTATATAGATATATGCCTGTGTACTATCAGTATATAGATATATGCCTGTGAGCTATCAGTATATAGATATATGCCTGTGTGCTATCAGTATATAGATATATGCCTGTGTACTATCAGTATATAGATATATGCCTGTGTACTATCAGTATATAGCTATATGCCTGTGTACTATCAGTGTATAGATATATGCCTGTGTATTATCAGTGTATAGATATATGCCTGTGTACTATCAGTATATAGATATATGCCTGTGTACTATCAGTATATAGATATATGCCTGTGTACTATCAGTATATAGATATACGCCTGTGTACTATCAGTATATAGATATACGCCTGTGTACTATCAGTATATAGATATACGCCTGTGTACTATCAGTATATAGATATACGCCTGTGTACTATCAGTACATAGATATACGCCTGTGTACTATCAGTATATAGATATATGCCTGTGTACTATTAGTATATAGATATATGCCTGTGTACTATCAGTATATAGATATATGCCTGTGTACTATCAGTATATAGATATATGCCTGTGTGCTATCAGTATATAGATATATGGCTGTGTACTAATATATGCCTGTGTTCTATCAGTGTATAGATATATGCCTGTGTGCTATCAGTATATAGATATATGCCTGTGTGCTATCAGTATATAGATATATGCCTGTGTGCTATCAGTATATAGATATATGCCTGTGTGCTATCAGTATATAGATATATACCTGTGTACTATCAGTATATAGATATATGCCTGTGTACTATCAGTATATAGATATATGCCTGTGTACTATCAGTATATAGATATATGCCTGTGTACTATCAGTATATAGATATATGCCTGTGTACTATCAGTATATAGATATATGCCTGTGTACTATCAGTATATAGATATATGCCTGTGTACTATCAGTATATAGATATATGCCTGTGTACTATCAGTATATAGATATATGCCTGTGTACTATCAGTATATAGATGTATGCCTGTGTACTATCAGTATATAGATGTATGCCTGTGTACTATCAGTATATAGATGTATGCCTGTGTACTATCAGTATATAGATGTATGCCTGTGTACTATCAGTATATAGATGTATGCCTGTGTACTATCAGTATATAGATGTATGCCTGTGTACTATCAGTATATAGATATATGCCTGTGTACTATCAGTATATAGATATATGCCTGTGTACTATCAGTATATAGATATATGCCTGTGTGCTATCAGTATATAGATATATGCCTGTGTGCTATCAGTATATAGATATATGCCTGTGTGCTATCAGTATATAGATATATGCCTGTGTGCTATCAGTATATAGATATATGGCTGTGTGCTATCAGTATATAGATATATGCCTGTGTGCTATCAGTATATAGATATATGCCTGTGTGCTATCAGTATATAGATATATGCCTGTGTACTATCAGTATATAGATATATGCCTGTGTGCTATCAGTATATAGATATATGCCTGTGTACTATCAGTATATAGATATATGCCTGTGTACTATCAGTATATAGATATATGCCTGTGTACTATCAGTATATAGATATATGCCTCTGTACTATCAGTATATAGATATATGCCTGTGTGCTATCAGTATATAGATATGTGCCTGTGTACTATCAGTATATAGATATATGCCTCTGTGCTATCAGTATATAGATGTATGCCTGTGTACTATCAGTATATAGATGTATGCCTCTGTGCTATCAGTATATAGATGTATGCCTATGTACTATCAGTATATAGATATACGCCTGTGTGCTATCAGTATATAGATATATGCCTGTGTACTATCAGTATATAGATATACGCCTGTGTACTATCAGTATATAGATATACGCCTGTGTACTATCAGTATATAGATATACGCCTGTGTACTATCAGTATATAGATATACGCCTGTGTACTATCAGTATATAGATATACGCCTGTGTACTATCAGTATATAGATATATGCCTGTGTACTATTAGTATATAGATATATGCCTGTGTACTATCAGTATATAGATATATGCCTGTGTACTATCAGTATATAGATATATGCCTGTGTACTATCAGTATATAGATATATGCCTGTGTATTATCAGTGTATAGATATATGCCTGTGTACTATCAGTATATAGATATATGCCTGTGTACTATCAGTATATAGATATATGCCAGTGTACTATCAGTATATAGATATATGCCTGTGTGCTATCAGTGTATAGATATATGCCTGTGTGCTATCAGTATATAGATATATGCCTGTGTACTATCAGTATATAGATATATGCCTGTGTGCTATCAGTATATAGATATATGCCTGTGTGCTATCAGTATATAGATATATGCCTGTGTACTATCAGTATATAGATATATGCCTGTGTACTATCAGTGTATAGATATATGCCTGTGTACTATCAGTATATAGATATATGCCTGTGTACTATCAGTATATAGATATATGCCTGTGTACTATCAGTATATAGATATATGCCTGTGTACTATCACTGTATAGGTATATGCCTGTGTACTATCAGTATATAGATATATGCCTGTGTACTATCAGTATATAGATGTATGCCTGTGTACTATCAGTGTATAGATATATGCCTGTGTACTATCAGTATATAGATATATGCCTGTGTGCTATCAGTATATAGATATATGCCTGTGTGCTATCAGTATATAGATATGTGCCTGTGTACTATCAGTATATAGATATATGCCTCTGTGCTATCAGTATATAGATGTATGCCTGTGTACTATCAGTATATAGATATATGCCTCTGTGCTATCAGTATATAGATGTATGCCTATGTACTATCAGTATATAGATATACGCCTGTGTGCTATCAGTATATAGATATATGCCTGTGTACTATCAGTATATAGATATACGCCTGTGTACTATCAGTATATAGATATACGCCTGTGTACTATCAGTATATAGATATACGCCTGTGTACTATCAGTATATAGATATACGCCTGTGTACTATCAGTATATAGATATACGCCTGTGTACTATCAGTATATAGATATACGCCTGTGTACTATCAGTATATAGATATACGCCTGTGTACTATCAGTATATAGATATATGCCTGTGTACTATCAGTATATAGATATACGCCTGTGTACTATCAGTATATAGATATATGCCTGTGTACTATCAGTATATAGATATATGCCTGTGTACTATCAGTATATAGATATATGCCTGTGTATTATCAGTGTATAGATATATGCCTGTGTACTATCAGTATATAGATATATGCCTGTGTACTATCAGTATATAGATATATGCCAGTGTACTATCAGTATATAGATATATGCCTGTGTGCTATCAGTGTATAGATATATGCCTGTGTGCTATCAGTATATAGATATATGCCTGTGTACTATCAGTATATAGATATATGCCTGTGTGCTATCAGTATATAGATATATGCCTGTGTGCTATCAGTATATAGATATATGCCTGTGTACTATCAGTATATAGATATATGCCTGTGTACTATCAGTGTATAGATATATGCCTGTGTACTATCAGTATATAGATATATGCCTGTGTACTATCAGTATATAGATATATGCCTGTGTACTATCAGTATATAGATATATGCCTGTGTACTATCACTGTATAGATATATGCCTGTGTACTATCAGTATATAGATATATGCCTGTGTACTATCAGTATATAGATGTATGCCTGTGTACTATCAGTGTATAGATATATGCCTGTGTACTATCAGTATATAGATATATGCCTGTGTGCTATCAGTATATAGATATATGCCTGTGTGCTATCAGTATATAGATATATGCCTGTGTGCTATCAGTATATAGATATATGCCTGTGTGCTATCAGTGTATAGATATATGCCTGTGTACTATCAGTATATAGATATATGCCTGTGTGCTATCAGTATATAGATATATGCCTGTGTACTATCAGTGTATAGATATATGCCTGTGTACTATCAGTATATAGATATATGCCTGTGTACTATCAGTATATAGATATATGCCTGTGTACTATCAGTATATAGATATATGCCTGTGAGCTATCAGTATATAGATATATGCCTGTGTACTATCAGTATATAGATATATGCCTGTGTACTATCAGTATATAGATATATGCCTGTGTACTATCAGTATATAGCTATATGCCTGTGTACTATCAGTGTATAGATATATGCCTGTGTATTATCAGTGTATAGATATATGCCTGTGTACTATCAGTATATAGATATATGCCTGTGTACTATCAGTATATAGATA
>NW_027462697.1:0-26028 GCF_050947455.1 Rhinoderma darwinii
ACTCCTGAACCGTAAGTCCTAGACGCTCGCTCTTGGCTGCATTCGATTCAGCTCGTGGCAGCCAGTCTAAAAAACACTATCTTGGACTTCTCTGCATGTTTCCCAGGCGAGCAATTGGCAGCATGTTCAGAACCATGTTTCTGTGAATAACTCCTGAACCGTAAGTCCTAGACGCTCGCTCTTGGCTGCATTCGATTCAGCTCGTGGCAGCCAGTCTAAAAAACACTATCTTGGACTTCTCTGCATGTTCCTAAGGCAAATGTTTCTAAAGCTAATTCTTGAACCGTAAGTCCTAGACGCTCGATCTTGGCGGCATTCGTCTCAGCGCCAGGCAATTAGTATAGGAGCACTGTGTTTGACTTCTCTGGATGTTTCCCAGGCGAGCAATTGTCAGCATGTTCAGAACCATGTTTCTGTGAATAACTCCTGAACCGTAAGTCCTAGACGCTCGCTCTTGGCTGCATTCGATTCAGCTCGTGGCAGCCAGTCTAAAAAACACTATCTTGGACTTCTCTGCATGTTTCCCAGGCGAGCAATTGGCAGCATGTTCAGAACCATGTTTCTGTGAATAACTCCTGAACCGTAAGTCCTAGACGCTCGCTCTTGGCTGCATTCGATTCAGCTCGTGGCAGCCAGTCTAAAAAACACTATCTTGGACTTCTCTGCATGTTTCCCAGGCGAGCAATTGGCAGCATGTTCAGAACCATGTTTCTGTGAATAACTCCTGAACCGTAAGTCCTAGACGCTCGCTCTTGGCTGCATTCGATTCAGCTCGTGGCAGCCAGTCTAAAAAACACTATCTTGGACTTCTCTGCATGTTTCCCAGGCGAGCAATTGGCAGCATGTTCAGAACCATGTTTCTGTGAATAACTCCTGAACCGTAAGTCCTAGACGCTCGCTCTTGGCTGCATTCGATTCAGCTCGTGGCAGCCAGTCTAAAAAACACTATCTTGGACTTCTCTGCATGTTCCTAAGGCAAATGTTTCTAAAGCTAATTCTTGAACCGTAAGTCCTAGACGCTCGATCTTGGCGGCATTCGTCTCAGCGCCAGGCAATTAGTATAGGAGCACTGTGTTTGACTTCTCTGGATGTTTCCCAGGCGAGTTATTGACAAGTAAATCCTAGACGCTCGATCTTGGTTATTTTCGCTTTCGCGGCTGGCAGTAAAAGAACCATGTTTCTGTGAATAACTCCTGAACCGTAAGTCCTAGACGCTCGCTCTTGGCTGCATTCGATTCAGCTCGTGGCAGCCAGTCTAAAAAACACTATCTTGGACTTCTCTGCATGTTCCTAAGGCAAATGTTTCTAAAGCTAATTCTTGAACCGTAAGTCCTAGACGCTCGATCTTGGCGGCATTCGTCTCAGCGCCAGGCAATTAGTATAGGAGCACTGTGTTTGACTTCTCTGGATGTTTCCCAGGCGAGTTATTGACAAGTAAATCCTAGACGCTCGATCTTGGTTATTTTCGCTTTCGCGGCTGGCAGTAAAAGAACCATGTTTCTGTGAATAACTCCTGAACCGTAAGTCCTAGACGCTCGCTCTTGGCTGCATTCGATTCAGCTCGTGGCAGCCAGTCTAAAAAACACTATCTTGGACTTCTCTGCTTGTTTCCCAGGCGAGCAATTGGCAGCATGTTCAGAACCATGTTTCTGTGAATAACTCCTGAACCGTAAGTCCTAGACGCTCGCTCTTGGCTGCATTCGATTCAGCTCGTGGCAGCCAGTCTAAAAAACACTATCTTGGACTTCTCTGCATGTTTCCCAGGCGAGCAATTGGCAGCATGTTCAGAACCATGTTTCTGTGAATAACTCCTGAACCGTAAGTCCTAGACGCTCGCTCTTGGCTGCATTCGATTCAGCTCGTGGCAGCCAGTCTAAAAAACACTATCTTGGACTTCTCTGCATGTTTCCCAGGCGAGCAATTGGCAGCATGTTCAGAACCATGTTTCTGTGAATAACTCCTGAACCGTAAGTCCTAGACGCTCGCTCTTGGCTGCATTCGATTCAGCTCGTGGCAGCCAGTCTAAAAAACACTATCTTGGACTTCTCTGCATGTTCCTAAGGCAAATGTTTCTAAAGCTAATTCTTGAACCGTAAGTCCTAGACGCTCGATCTTGGCGGCATTCGTCTCAGCGCCAGGCAATTAGTATAGGAGCACTGTGTTTGACTTCTCTGGATGTTTCCCAGGCGAGTTATTGACAAGTAAATCCTAGACGCTCGATCTTGGTTATTTTCGCTTTCGCGGCTGGCAGTAAAAGAACCATGTTTCTGTGAATAACTCCTGAACCGTAAGTCCTAGACGCTCGCTCTTGGCTGCATTCGATTCAGCTCGTGGCAGCCAGTCTAAAAAACACTATCTTGGACTTCTCTGCATGTTCCTAAGGCAAATGTTTCTAAAGCTAATTCTTGAACCGTAAGTCCTAGACGCTCGATCTTGGCGGCATTCGTCTCAGCGCCAGGCAATTAGTATAGGAGCACTGTGTTTGACTTCTCTGGATGTTTCCCAGGCGAGTTATTGACAAGTAAATCCTAGACGCTCGATCTTGGTTATTTTCGCTTTCGCGGCTGGCAGTAAAAGAACCATGTTTCTGTGAATAACTCCTGAACCGTAAGTCCTAGACGCTCGCTCTTGGCTGCATTCGATTCAGCTCGTGGCAGCCAGTCTAAAAAACACTATCTTGGACTTCTCTGCTTGTTTCCCAGGCGAGCAATTGGCAGCATGTTCAGAACCATGTTTCTGTGAATAACTCCTGAACCGTAAGTCCTAGACGCTCGCTCTTGGCTGCATTCGATTCAGCTCGTGGCAGCCAGTCTAAAAAACACTATCTTGGACTTCTCTGCATGTTTCCCAGGCGAGCAATTGGCAGCATGTTCAGAACCATGTTTCTGTGAATAACTCCTGAACCGTAAGTCCTAGACGCTCGCTCTTGGCTGCATTCGATTCAGCTCGTGGCAGCCAGTCTAAAAAACACTATCTTGGACTTCTCTGCATGTTTCCCAGGCGAGCAATTGGCAGCATGTTCAGAACCATGTTTCTGTGAATAACTCCTGAACCGTAAGTCCTAGACGCTCGCTCTTGGCTGCATTCGATTCAGCTCGTGGCAGCCAGTCTAAAAAACACTATCTTGGACTTCTCTGCATGTTCCTAAGGCAAATGTTTCTAAAGCTAATTCTTGAACCGTAAGTCCTAGACGCTCGATCTTGGCGGCATTCGTCTCAGCGCCACGCAATTAGTATAGGAGCACTGTGTTTGACTTCTCTGGATGTTTCCCAGGCGAGTTATTGACAAGTAAATCCTAGACGCTCGATCTTGGTTATTTTCGCTTTCGCGGCTGGCAGTAAAAGAACCATGTTTCTGTGAATAACTCCTGAACCGTAAGTCCTAGACGCTCGCTCTTGGCTGCATTCGATTCAGCTCGTGGCAGCCAGTCTAAAAAACACTATCTTGGACTTCTCTGCATGTTTCCCAGGCGAGCAATTGGCAGCATGTTCAGAACCATGTTTCTGTGAATAACTCCTGAACCGTAAGTCCTAGACGCTCGCTCTTGGCTGCATTCGATTCAGCTCGTGGCAGCCAGTCTAAAAAACACTATCTTGGACTTCTCTGCATGTTTCCCAGGCGAGCAATTGGCAGCATGTTCAGAACCATGTTTCTGTGAATAACTCCTGAACCGTAAGTCCTAGACGCTCGCTCTTGGCTGCATTCGATTCAGCTCGTGGCAGCCAGTCTAAAAAACACTATCTTGGACTTCTCTGCATGTTCCTAAGGCAAATGTTTCTAAAGCTAATTCTTGAACCGTAAGTCCTAGACGCTCGATCTTGGCGGCATTCGTCTCAGCGCCACGCAATTAGTATAGGAGCACTGTGTTTGACTTCTCTGGATGTTTCCCAGGCGAGTTATTGACAAGTAAATCCTAGACGCTCGATCTTGGTTATTTTCGCTTTCGCGGCTGGCAGTAAAAGAACCATGTTTCTGTGAATAACTCCTGAACCGTAAGTCCTAGACGCTCGCTCTTGGCTGCATTCGATTCAGCTCGTGGCAGCCAGTCTAAAAAACACTATCTTGGACTTCTCTGCATGTTTCCCAGGCGAGCAATTGGCAGCATGTTCAGAACCATGTTTCTGTGAATAACTCCTGAACCGTAAGTCCTAGACGCTCGCTCTTGGCTGCATTCGATTCAGCTCGTGGCAGCCAGTCTAAAAAACACTATCTTGGACTTCTCTGCATGTTCCTAAGGCAAATGTTTCTAAAGCTAATTCTTGAACCGTAAGTCCTAGACGCTCGATCTTGGCGGCATTCGTCTCAGCGCCAGGCAATTAGTATAGGAGCACTGTGTTTGACTTCTCTGGATGTTTCCCAGGCGAGCAATTGTCAGCATGTTCAGAACCATGTTTCTGTGAATAACTCCTGAACCGTAAGTCCTAGACGCTCGCTCTTGGCTGCATTCGATTCAGCTCGTGGCAGCCAGTCTAAAAAACACTATCTTGGACTTCTCTGCATGTTTCCCAGGCGAGCAATTGGCAGCATGTTCAGAACCATGTTTCTGTGAATAACTCCTGAACCGTAAGTCCTAGACGCTCGCTCTTGGCTGCATTCGATTCAGCTCGTGGCAGCCAGTCTAAAAAACACTATCTTGGACTTCTCTGCATGTTCCTAAGGCAAATGTTTCTAAAGCTAATTCTTGAACCGTAAGTCCTAGACGCTCGATCTTGGCGGCATTCGTCTCAGCGCCAGGCAATTAGTATAGGAGCACTGTGTTTGACTTCTCTGGATGTTTCCCAGGCGAGCAATTGTCAGCATGTTCAGAACCATGTTTCTGTGAATAACTCCTGAACCGTAAGTCCTAGACGCTCGCTCTTGGCTGCATTCGATTCAGCTCGTGGCAGCCAGTCTAAAAAACACTATCTTGGACTTCTCTGCATGTTTCCCAGGCGAGCAATTGGCAGCATGTTCAGAACCATGTTTCTGTGAATAACTCCTGAACCGTAAGTCCTAGACGCTCGCTCTTGGCTGCATTCGATTCAGCTCGTGGCAGCCAGTCTAAAAAACACTATCTTGGACTTCTCTGCATGTTCCTAAGGCAAATGTTTCTAAAGCTAATTCTTGAACCGTAAGTCCTAGACGCTCGATCTTGGCGGCATTCGTCTCAGCGCCAGGCAATTAGTATAGGAGCACTGTGTTTGACTTCTCTGGATGTTTCCCAGGCGAGCAATTGTCAGCATGTTCAGAACCATGTTTCTGTGAATAACTCCTGAACCGTAAGTCCTAGACGCTCGCTCTTGGCTGCATTCGATTCAGCTCGTGGCAGCCAGTCTAAAAAACACTATCTTGGACTTCTCTGCATGTTTCCCAGGCGAGCAATTGGCAGCATGTTCAGAACCATGTTTCTGTGAATAACTCCTGAACCGTAAGTCCTAGACGCTCGCTCTTGGCTGCATTCGATTCAGCTCGTGGCAGCCAGTCTAAAAAACACTATCTTGGACTTCTCTGCATGTTTCCCAGGCGAGCAATTGGCAGCATGTTCAGAACCATGTTTCTGTGAATAACTCCTGAACCGTAAGTCCTAGACGCTCGCTCTTGGCTGCATTCGATTCAGCTCGTGGCAGCCAGTCTAAAAAACACTATCTTGGACTTCTCTGCATGTTTCCCAGGCGAGCAATTGGCAGCATGTTCAGAACCATGTTTCTGTGAATAACTCCTGAACCGTAAGTCCTAGACGCTCGCTCTTGGCTGCATTCGATTCAGCTCGTGGCAGCCAGTCTAAAAAACACTATCTTGGACTTCTCTGCATGTTCCTAAGGCAAATGTTTCTAAAGCTAATTCTTGAACCGTAAGTCCTAGACGCTCGATCTTGGCGGCATTCGTCTCAGCGCCAGGCAATTAGTATAGGAGCACTGTGTTTGACTTCTCTGGATGTTTCCCAGGCGAGTTATTGACAAGTAAATCCTAGACGCTCGATCTTGGTTATTTTCGCTTTCGCGGCTGGCAGTAAAAGAACCATGTTTCTGTGAATAACTCCTGAACCGTAAGTCCTAGACGCTCGCTCTTGGCTGCATTCGATTCAGCTCGTGGCAGCCAGTCTAAAAAACACTATCTTGGACTTCTCTGCATGTTCCTAAGGCAAATGTTTCTAAAGCTAATTCTTGAACCGTAAGTCCTAGACGCTCGATCTTGGCGGCATTCGTCTCAGCGCCAGGCAATTAGTATAGGAGCACTGTGTTTGACTTCTCTGGATGTTTCCCAGGCGAGTTATTGACAAGTAAATCCTAGACGCTCGATCTTGGTTATTTTCGCTTTCGCGGCTGGCAGTAAAAGAACCATGTTTCTGTGAATAACTCCTGAACCGTAAGTCCTAGACGCTCGCTCTTGGCTGCATTCGATTCAGCTCGTGGCAGCCAGTCTAAAAAACACTATCTTGGACTTCTCTGCTTGTTTCCCAGGCGAGCAATTGGCAGCATGTTCAGAACCATGTTTCTGTGAATAACTCCTGAACCGTAAGTCCTAGACGCTCGCTCTTGGCTGCATTCGATTCAGCTCGTGGCAGCCAGTCTAAAAAACACTATCTTGGACTTCTCTGCATGTTTCCCAGGCGAGCAATTGGCAGCATGTTCAGAACCATGTTTCTGTGAATAACTCCTGAACCGTAAGTCCTAGACGCTCGCTCTTGGCTGCATTCGATTCAGCTCGTGGCAGCCAGTCTAAAAAACACTATCTTGGACTTCTCTGCATGTTTCCCAGGCGAGCAATTGGCAGCATGTTCAGAACCATGTTTCTGTGAATAACTCCTGAACCGTAAGTCCTAGACGCTCGCTCTTGGCTGCATTCGATTCAGCTCGTGGCAGCCAGTCTAAAAAACACTATCTTGGACTTCTCTGCATGTTCCTAAGGCAAATGTTTCTAAAGCTAATTCTTGAACCGTAAGTCCTAGACGCTCGATCTTGGCGGCATTCGTCTCAGCGCCAGGCAATTAGTATAGGAGCACTGTGTTTGACTTCTCTGGATGTTTCCCAGGCGAGTTATTGACAAGTAAATCCTAGACGCTCGATCTTGGTTATTTTCGCTTTCGCGGCTGGCAGTAAAAGAACCATGTTTCTGTGAATAACTCCTGAACCGTAAGTCCTAGACGCTCGCTCTTGGCTGCATTCGATTCAGCTCGTGGCAGCCAGTCTAAAAAACACTATCTTGGACTTCTCTGCATGTTCCTAAGGCAAATGTTTCTAAAGCTAATTCTTGAACCGTAAGTCCTAGACGCTCGATCTTGGCGGCATTCGTCTCAGCGCCAGGCAATTAGTATAGGAGCACTGTGTTTGACTTCTCTGGATGTTTCCCAGGCGAGTTATTGACAAGTAAATCCTAGACGCTCGATCTTGGTTATTTTCGCTTTCGCGGCTGGCAGTAAAAGAACCATGTTTCTGTGAATAACTCCTGAACCGTAAGTCCTAGACGCTCGCTCTTGGCTGCATTCGATTCAGCTCGTGGCAGCCAGTCTAAAAAACACTATCTTGGACTTCTCTGCTTGTTTCCCAGGCGAGCAATTGGCAGCATGTTCAGAACCATGTTTCTGTGAATAACTCCTGAACCGTAAGTCCTAGACGCTCGCTCTTGGCTGCATTCGATTCAGCTCGTGGCAGCCAGTCTAAAAAACACTATCTTGGACTTCTCTGCATGTTTCCCAGGCGAGCAATTGGCAGCATGTTCAGAACCATGTTTCTGTGAATAACTCCTGAACCGTAAGTCCTAGACGCTCGCTCTTGGCTGCATTCGATTCAGCTCGTGGCAGCCAGTCTAAAAAACACTATCTTGGACTTCTCTGCATGTTTCCCAGGCGAGCAATTGGCAGCATGTTCAGAACCATGTTTCTGTGAATAACTCCTGAACCGTAAGTCCTAGACGCTCGCTCTTGGCTGCATTCGATTCAGCTCGTGGCAGCCAGTCTAAAAAACACTATCTTGGACTTCTCTGCATGTTCCTAAGGCAAATGTTTCTAAAGCTAATTCTTGAACCGTAAGTCCTAGACGCTCGATCTTGGCGGCATTCGTCTCAGCGCCACGCAATTAGTATAGGAGCACTGTGTTTGACTTCTCTGGATGTTTCCCAGGCGAGTTATTGACAAGTAAATCCTAGACGCTCGATCTTGGTTATTTTCGCTTTCGCGGCTGGCAGTAAAAGAACCATGTTTCTGTGAATAACTCCTGAACCGTAAGTCCTAGACGCTCGCTCTTGGCTGCATTCGATTCAGCTCGTGGCAGCCAGTCTAAAAAACACTATCTTGGACTTCTCTGCATGTTTCCCAGGCGAGCAATTGGCAGCATGTTCAGAACCATGTTTCTGTGAATAACTCCTGAACCGTAAGTCCTAGACGCTCGCTCTTGGCTGCATTCGATTCAGCTCGTGGCAGCCAGTCTAAAAAACACTATCTTGGACTTCTCTGCATGTTTCCCAGGCGAGCAATTGGCAGCATGTTCAGAACCATGTTTCTGTGAATAACTCCTGAACCGTAAGTCCTAGACGCTCGCTCTTGGCTGCATTCGATTCAGCTCGTGGCAGCCAGTCTAAAAAACACTATCTTGGACTTCTCTGCATGTTCCTAAGGCAAATGTTTCTAAAGCTAATTCTTGAACCGTAAGTCCTAGACGCTCGATCTTGGCGGCATTCGTCTCAGCGCCACGCAATTAGTATAGGAGCACTGTGTTTGACTTCTCTGGATGTTTCCCAGGCGAGTTATTGACAAGTAAATCCTAGACGCTCGATCTTGGTTATTTTCGCTTTCGCGGCTGGCAGTAAAAGAACCATGTTTCTGTGAATAACTCCTGAACCGTAAGTCCTAGACGCTCGCTCTTGGCTGCATTCGATTCAGCTCGTGGCAGCCAGTCTAAAAAACTCTATCTTGGACTTCTCTGCTTGTTTCCCAGGCGAGCAATTGGCAGCATTTTCAGAACCATGTTTCTGTGAATAACTCCTGAACCGTAAGTCCTAGACGCTCGCTCTTGGCTGCATTCGATTCAGCTCGTGGCAGCCAGTCTAAAAAACACTATCTTGGACTTCTCTGCATGTTTCCCAGGCGAGCAATTGTCAGCATGTTCAGAACCATGTTTCTGTGAATAACTCCTGAACCGTAAGTCCTAGACGCTCGCTCTTGGCTGCATTCGATTCAGCTCGTGGCAGCCAGTCTAAAAAACACTATCTTGGACTTCTCTGCATGTTTCCCAGGCGAGCAATTGGCAGCATGTTCAGAACCATGTTTCTGTGAATAACTCCTGAACCGTAAGTCCTAGACGCTCGCTCTTGGCTGCATTCGATTCAGCTCGTGGCAGCCAGTCTAAAAAACACTATCTTGGACTTCTCTGCATGTTTCCCAGGCGAGCAATTGGCAGCATGTTCAGAACCATGTTTCTGTGAATAACTCCTGAACCGTAAGTCCTAGACGCTCGCTCTTGGCTGCATTCGATTCAGCTCGTGGCAGCCAGTCTAAAAAACACTATCTTGGACTTCTCTGCATGTTCCTAAGGCAAATGTTTCTAAAGCTAATTCTTGAACCGTAAGTCCTAGACGCTCGATCTTGGCGGCATTCGTCTCAGCGCCAGGCAATTAGTATAGGAGCACTGTGTTTGACTTCTCTGGATGTTTCCCAGGCGAGTTATTGACAAGTAAATCCTAGACGCTCGATCTTGGTTATTTTCGCTTTCGCGGCTGGCAGTAAAAGAACCATGTTTCTGTGAATAACTCCTGAACCGTAAGTCCTAGACGCTCGCTCTTGGCTGCATTCGATTCAGCTCGTGGCAGCCAGTCTAAAAAACACTATCTTGGACTTCTCTGCATGTTTCCCAGGCGAGCAATTGGCAGCATGTTCAGAACCATGTTTCTGTGAATAACTCCTGAACCGTAAGTCCTAGACGCTCGCTCTTGGCTGCATTCGATTCAGCTCGTGGCAGCCAGTCTAAAAAACACTATCTTGGACTTCTCTGCATGTTCCTAAGGCAAATGTTTCTAAAGCTAATTCTTGAACCGTAAGTCCTAGACGCTCGATCTTGGCGGCATTCGTCTCAGCGCCAGGCAATTAGTATAGGAGCACTGTGTTTGACTTCTCTGGATGTTTCCCAGGCGAGCAATTGTCAGCATGTTCAGAACCATGTTTCTGTGAATAACTCCTGAACCGTAAGTCCTAGACGCTCGCTCTTGGCTGCATTCGATTCAGCTCGTGGCAGCCAGTCTAAAAAACACTATCTTGGACTTCTCTGCATGTTCCTAAGGCAAATGTTTCTAAAGCTAATTCTTGAACCGTAAGTCCTAGACGCTCGATCTTGGCGGCATTCGTCTCAGCGCCAGGCAATTAGTATAGGATCACTGTGTTTGACTTCTCTGGATGTTTCCCAGGCGAGCAATTGTCAGCATGTTCAGAACCATGTTTCTGTGAATAACTCCTGAACCGTAAGTCCTAGACGCTCGCTCTTGGCTGCATTCGATTCAGCTCGTGGCAGCCAGTCTAAAAAACACTATCTTGGACTTCTCTGCATGTTTCCCAGGCGAGCAATTGGCAGCATGTTCAGAACCATGTTTCTGTGAATAACTCCTGAACCGTAAGTCCTAGACGCTCGCTCTTGGCTGCATTCGATTCAGCTCGTGGCAGCCAGTCTAAAAAACACTATCTTGGACTTCTCTGCATGTTTCCCAGGCGAGCAATTGGCAGCATGTTCAGAACCATGTTTCTGTGAATAACTCCTGAACCGTAAGTCCTAGACGCTCGCTCTTGGCTGCATTCGATTCAGCTCGTGGCAGCCAGTCTAAAAAACACTATCTTGGACTTCTCTGCATGTTTCCCAGGCGAGCAATTGGCAGCATGTTCAGAACCATGTTTCTGTGAATAACTCCTGAACCGTAAGTCCTAGACGCTCGCTCTTGGCTGCATTCGATTCAGCTCGTGGCAGCCAGTCTAAAAAACACTATCTTGGACTTCTCTGCATGTTCCTAAGGCAAATGTTTCTAAAGCTAATTCTTGAACCGTAAGTCCTAGACGCTCGATCTTGGCGGCATTCGTCTCAGCGCCAGGCAATTAGTATAGGAGCACTGTGTTTGACTTCTCTGGATGTTTCCCAGGCGAGTTATTGACAAGTAAATCCTAGACGCTCGATCTTGGTTATTTTCGCTTTCGCGGCTGGCAGTAAAAGAACCATGTTTCTGTGAATAACTCCTGAACCGTAAGTCCTAGACGCTCGCTCTTGGCTGCATTCGATTCAGCTCGTGGCAGCCAGTCTAAAAAACACTATCTTGGACTTCTCTGCATGTTCCTAAGGCAAATGTTTCTAAAGCTAATTCTTGAACCGTAAGTCCTAGACGCTCGATCTTGGCGGCATTCGTCTCAGCGCCAGGCAATTAGTATAGGAGCACTGTGTTTGACTTCTCTGGATGTTTCCCAGGCGAGTTATTGACAAGTAAATCCTAGACGCTCGATCTTGGTTATTTTCGCTTTCGCGGCTGGCAGTAAAAGAACCATGTTTCTGTGAATAACTCCTGAACCGTAAGTCCTAGACGCTCGCTCTTGGCTGCATTCGATTCAGCTCGTGGCAGCCAGTCTAAAAAACACTATCTTGGACTTCTCTGCTTGTTTCCCAGGCGAGCAATTGGCAGCATGTTCAGAACCATGTTTCTGTGAATAACTCCTGAACCGTAAGTCCTAGACGCTCGCTCTTGGCTGCATTCGATTCAGCTCGTGGCAGCCAGTCTAAAAAACACTATCTTGGACTTCTCTGCATGTTTCCCAGGCGAGCAATTGGCAGCATGTTCAGAACCATGTTTCTGTGAATAACTCCTGAACCGTAAGTCCTAGACGCTCGCTCTTGGCTGCATTCGATTCAGCTCGTGGCAGCCAGTCTAAAAAACACTATCTTGGACTTCTCTGCATGTTTCCCAGGCGAGCAATTGGCAGCATGTTCAGAACCATGTTTCTGTGAATAACTCCTGAACCGTAAGTCCTAGACGCTCGCTCTTGGCTGCATTCGATTCAGCTCGTGGCAGCCAGTCTAAAAAACACTATCTTGGACTTCTCTGCATGTTCCTAAGGCAAATGTTTCTAAAGCTAATTCTTGAACCGTAAGTCCTAGACGCTCGATCTTGGCGGCATTCGTCTCAGCGCCAGGCAATTAGTATAGGAGCACTGTGTTTGACTTCTCTGGATGTTTCCCAGGCGAGTTATTGACAAGTAAATCCTAGACGCTCGATCTTGGTTATTTTCGCTTTCGCGGCTGGCAGTAAAAGAACCATGTTTCTGTGAATAACTCCTGAACCGTAAGTCCTAGACGCTCGCTCTTGGCTGCATTCGATTCAGCTCGTGGCAGCCAGTCTAAAAAACACTATCTTGGACTTCTCTGCTTGTTTCCCAGGCGAGCAATTGGCAGCATGTTCAGAACCATGTTTCTGTGAATAACTCCTGAACCGTAAGTCCTAGACGCTCGCTCTTGGCTGCATTCGATTCAGCTCGTGGCAGCCAGTCTAAAAAACACTATCTTGGACTTCTCTGCATGTTTCCCAGGCGAGCAATTGGCAGCATGTTCAGAACCATGTTTCTGTGAATAACTCCTGAACCGTAAGTCCTAGACGCTCGCTCTTGGCTGCATTCGATTCAGCTCGTGGCAGCCAGTCTAAAAAACACTATCTTGGACTTCTCTGCATGTTTCCCAGGCGAGCAATTGGCAGCATGTTCAGAACCATGTTTCTGTGAATAACTCCTGAACCGTAAGTCCTAGACGCTCGCTCTTGGCTGCATTCGATTCAGCTCGTGGCAGCCAGTCTAAAAAACACTATCTTGGACTTCTCTGCATGTTCCTAAGGCAAATGTTTCTAAAGCTAATTCTTGAACCGTAAGTCCTAGACGCTCGATCTTGGCGGCATTCGTCTCAGCGCCACGCAATTAGTATAGGAGCACTGTGTTTGACTTCTCTGGATGTTTCCCAGGCGAGTTATTGACAAGTAAATCCTAGACGCTCGATCTTGGTTATTTTCGCTTTCGCGGCTGGCAGTAAAAGAACCATGTTTCTGTGAATAACTCCTGAACCGTAAGTCCTAGACGCTCGCTCTTGGCTGCATTCGATTCAGCTCGTGGCAGCCAGTCTAAAAAACACTATCTTGGACTTCTCTGCTTGTTTCCCAGGCGAGCAATTGGCAGCATGTTCAGAACCATGTTTCTGTGAATAACTCCTGAACCGTAAGTCCTAGACGCTCGCTCTTGGCTGCATTCGATTCAGCTCGTGGCAGCCAGTCTAAAAAACACTATCTTGGACTTCTCTGCATGTTTCCCAGGCGAGCAATTGGCAGCATGTTCAGAACCATGTTTCTGTGAATAACTCCTGAACCGTAAGTCCTAGACGCTCGCTCTTGGCTGCATTCGATTCAGCTCGTGGCAGCCAGTCTAAAAAACACTATCTTGGACTTCTCTGCATGTTTCCCAGGCGAGCAATTGGCAGCATGTTCAGAACCATGTTTCTGTGAATAACTCCTGAACCGTAAGTCCTAGACGCTCGCTCTTGGCTGCATTCGATTCAGCTCGTGGCAGCCAGTCTAAAAAACACTATCTTGGACTTCTCTGCATGTTCCTAAGGCAAATGTTTCTAAAGCTAATTCTTGAACCGTAAGTCCTAGACGCTCGATCTTGGCGGCATTCGTCTCAGCGCCACGCAATTAGTATAGGAGCACTGTGTTTGACTTCTCTGGATGTTTCCCAGGCGAGTTATTGACAAGTAAATCCTAGACGCTCGATCTTGGTTATTTTCGCTTTCGCGGCTGGCAGTAAAAGAACCATGTTTCTGTGAATAACTCCTGAACCGTAAGTCCTAGACGCTCGCTCTTGGCTGCATTCGATTCAGCTCGTGGCAGCCAGTCTAAAAAACACTATCTTGGACTTCTCTGCTTGTTTCCCAGGCGAGCAATTGGCAGCATTTTCAGAACCATGTTTCTGTGAATAACTCCTGAACCGTAAGTCCTAGACGCTCGCTCTTGGCTGCATTCGATTCAGCTCGTGGCAGCCAGTCTAAAAAACACTATCTTGGACTTCTCTGCATGTTCCTAAGGCAAATGTTTCTAAAGCTAATTCTTGAACCGTAAGTCCTAGACGCTCGATCTTGGCGGCATTCGTCTCAGCGCCAGGCAATTAGTATAGGAGCACTGTGTTTGACTTCTCTGGATGTTTCCCAGGCGAGTTATTGACAAGTAAATCCTAGACGCTCGATCTTGGTTATTTTCGCTTTCGCGGCTGGCAGTAAAAGAACCATGTTTCTGTGAATAACTCCTGAACCGTAAGTCCTAGACGCTCGCTCTTGGCTGCATTCGATTCAGCTCGTGGCAGCCAGTCTAAAAAACACTATCTTGGACTTCTCTGCATGTTCCTAAGGCAAATGTTTCTAAAGCTAATTCTTGAACCGTAAGTCCTAGACGCTCGATCTTGGCGGCATTCGTCTCAGCGCCAGGCAATTAGTATAGGAGCACTGTGTTTGACTTCTCTGGATGTTTCCCAGGCGAGTTATTGACAAGTAAATCCTAGACGCTCGATCTTGGTTATTTTCGCTTTCGCGGCTGGCAGTAAAAGAACCATGTTTCTGTGAATAACTCCTGAACCGTAAGTCCTAGACGCTCGCTCTTGGCTGCATTCGATTCAGCTCGTGGCAGCCAGTCTAAAAAACACTATCTTGGACTTCTCTGCTTGTTTCCCAGGCGAGCAATTGGCAGCATGTTCAGAACCATGTTTCTGTGAATAACTCCTGAACCGTAAGTCCTAGACGCTCGCTCTTGGCTGCATTCGATTCAGCTCGTGGCAGCCAGTCTAAAAAACACTATCTTGGACTTCTCTGCATGTTTCCCAGGCGAGCAATTGGCAGCATGTTCAGAACCATGTTTCTGTGAATAACTCCTGAACCGTAAGTCCTAGACGCTCGCTCTTGGCTGCATTCGATTCAGCTCGTGGCAGCCAGTCTAAAAAACACTATCTTGGACTTCTCTGCATGTTTCCCAGGCGAGCAATTGGCAGCATGTTCAGAACCATGTTTCTGTGAATAACTCCTGAACCGTAAGTCCTAGACGCTCGCTCTTGGCTGCATTCGATTCAGCTCGTGGCAGCCAGTCTAAAAAACACTATCTTGGACTTCTCTGCATGTTCCTAAGGCAAATGTTTCTAAAGCTAATTCTTGAACCGTAAGTCCTAGACGCTCGATCTTGGCGGCATTCGTCTCAGCGCCAGGCAATTAGTATAGGAGCACTGTGTTTGACTTCTCTGGATGTTTCCCAGGCGAGTTATTGACAAGTAAATCCTAGACGCTCGATCTTGGTTATTTTCGCTTTCGCGGCTGGCAGTAAAAGAACCATGTTTCTGTGAATAACTCCTGAACCGTAAGTCCTAGACGCTCGCTCTTGGCTGCATTCGATTCAGCTCGTGGCAGCCAGTCTAAAAAACACTATCTTGGACTTCTCTGCTTGTTTCCCAGGCGAGCAATTGGCAGCATGTTCAGAACCATGTTTCTGTGAATAACTCCTGAACCGTAAGTCCTAGACGCTCGCTCTTGGCTGCATTCGATTCAGCTCGTGGCAGCCAGTCTAAAAAACACTATCTTGGACTTCTCTGCATGTTTCCCAGGCGAGCAATTGGCAGCATGTTCAGAACCATGTTTCTGTGAATAACTCCTGAACCGTAAGTCCTAGACGCTCGCTCTTGGCTGCATTCGATTCAGCTCGTGGCAGCCAGTCTAAAAAACACTATCTTGGACTTCTCTGCATGTTTCCCAGGCGAGCAATTGGCAGCATGTTCAGAACCATGTTTCTGTGAATAACTCCTGAACCGTAAGTCCTAGACGCTCGCTCTTGGCTGCATTCGATTCAGCTCGTGGCAGCCAGTCTAAAAAACACTATCTTGGACTTCTCTGCATGTTCCTAAGGCAAATGTTTCTAAAGCTAATTCTTGAACCGTAAGTCCTAGACGCTCGATCTTGGCGGCATTCGTCTCAGCGCCACGCAATTAGTATAGGAGCACTGTGTTTGACTTCTCTGGATGTTTCCCAGGCGAGTTATTGACAAGTAAATCCTAGACGCTCGATCTTGGTTATTTTCGCTTTCGCGGCTGGCAGTAAAAGAACCATGTTTCTGTGAATAACTCCTGAACCGTAAGTCCTAGACGCTCGCTCTTGGCTGCATTCGATTCAGCTCGTGGCAGCCAGTCTAAAAAACACTATCTTGGACTTCTCTGCTTGTTTCCCAGGCGAGCAATTGGCAGCATGTTCAGAACCATGTTTCTGTGAATAACTCCTGAACCGTAAGTCCTAGACGCTCGCTCTTGGCTGCATTCGATTCAGCTCGTGGCAGCCAGTCTAAAAAACACTATCTTGGACTTCTCTGCATGTTTCCCAGGCGAGCAATTGGCAGCATGTTCAGAACCATGTTTCTGTGAATAACTCCTGAACCGTAAGTCCTAGACGCTCGCTCTTGGCTGCATTCGATTCAGCTCGTGGCAGCCAGTCTAAAAAACACTATCTTGGACTTCTCTGCATGTTTCCCAGGCGAGCAATTGGCAGCATGTTCAGAACCATGTTTCTGTGAATAACTCCTGAACCGTAAGTCCTAGACGCTCGCTCTTGGCTGCATTCGATTCAGCTCGTGGCAGCCAGTCTAAAAAACACTATCTTGGACTTCTCTGCATGTTCCTAAGGCAAATGTTTCTAAAGCTAATTCTTGAACCGTAAGTCCTAGACGCTCGATCTTGGCGGCATTCGTCTCAGCGCCACGCAATTAGTATAGGAGCACTGTGTTTGACTTCTCTGGATGTTTCCCAGGCGAGTTATTGACAAGTAAATCCTAGACGCTCGATCTTGGTTATTTTCGCTTTCGCGGCTGGCAGTAAAAGAACCATGTTTCTGTGAATAACTCCTGAACCGTAAGTCCTAGACGCTCGCTCTTGGCTGCATTCGATTCAGCTCGTGGCAGCCAGTCTAAAAAACACTATCTTGGACTTCTCTGCTTGTTTCCCAGGCGAGCAATTGGCAGCATTTTCAGAACCATGTTTCTGTGAATAACTCCTGAACCGTAAGTCCTAGACGCTCGCTCTTGGCTGCATTCGATTCAGCTCGTGGCAGCCAGTCTAAAAAACACTATCTTGGACTTCTCTGCATGTTCCTAAGGCAAATGTTTCTAAAGCTAATTCTTGAACCGTAAGTCCTAGACGCTCGATCTTGGCGGCATTCGTCTCAGCGCCAGGCAATTAGTATAGGAGCACTGTGTTTGACTTCTCTGGATGTTTCCCAGGCGAGTTATTGACAAGTAAATCCTAGACGCTCGATCTTGGTTATTTTCGCTTTCGCGGCTGGCAGTAAAAGAACCATGTTTCTGTGAATAACTCCTGAACCGTAAGTCCTAGACGCTCGCTCTTGGCTGCATTCGATTCAGCTCGTGGCAGCCAGTCTAAAAAACACTATCTTGGACTTCTCTGCATGTTCCTAAGGCAAATGTTTCTAAAGCTAATTCTTGAACCGTAAGTCCTAGACGCTCGATCTTGGCGGCATTCGTCTCAGCGCCAGGCAATTAGTATAGGAGCACTGTGTTTGACTTCTCTGGATGTTTCCCAGGCGAGCAATTGTCAGCATGTTCAGAACCATGTTTCTGTGAATAACTCCTGAACCGTAAGTCCTAGACGCTCGCTCTTGGCTGCATTCGATTCAGCTCGTGGCAGCCAGTCTAAAAAACACTATCTTGGACTTCTCTGCATGTTCCTAAGGCAAATGTTTCTAAAGCTAATTCTTGAACCGTAAGTCCTAGACGCTCGATCTTGGCGGCATTCGTCTCAGCGCCAGGCAATTAGTATAGGAGCACTGTGTTTGACTTCTCTGGATGTTTCCCAGGCGAGCAATTGTCAGCATGTTCAGAACCATGTTTCTGTGAATAACTCCTGAACCGTAAGTCCTAGACGCTCGCTCTTGGCTGCATTCGATTCAGCTCGTGGCAGCCAGTCTAAAAAACACTATCTTGGACTTCTCTGCATGTTTCCCAGGCGAGCAATTGGCAGCATGTTCAGAACCATGTTTCTGTGAATAACTCCTGAACCGTAAGTCCTAGACGCTCGCTCTTGGCTGCATTCGATTCAGCTCGTGGCAGCCAGTCTAAAAAACACTATCTTGGACTTCTCTGCATGTTTCCCAGGCGAGCAATTGGCAGCATGTTCAGAACCATGTTTCTGTGAGTAACTCCTGAACCGTAAGTCCTAGACGCTCGCTCTTGGCTGCATTCGATTCAGCTCGTGGCAGCCAGTCTAAAAAACACTATCTTGGACTTCTCTGCATGTTTCCCAGGCGAGCAATTGGCAGCATGTTCAGAACCATGTTTCTGTGAATAACTCCTGAACCGTAAGTCCTAGACGCTCGCTCTTGGCTGCATTCGATTCAGCTCGTGGCAGCCAGTCTAAAAAACACTATCTTGGACTTCTCTGCATGTTTCCCAGGCGAGCAATTGGCAGCATGTTCAGAACCATGTTTCTGTGAATAACTCCTGAACCGTAAGTCCTAGACGCTCGCTCTTGGCTGCATTCGATTCAGCTCGTGGCAGCCAGTCTAAAAAACACTATCTTGGACTTCTCTGCATGTTCCTAAGGCAAATGTTTCTAAAGCTAATTCTTGAACCGTAAGTCCTAGACGCTCGATCTTGGCGGCATTCGTCTCAGCGCCACGCAATTAGTATAGGAGCACTGTGTTTGACTTCTCTGGATGTTTCCCAGGCGAGTTATTGACAAGTAAATCCTAGACGCTCGATCTTGGTTATTTTCGCTTTCGCGGCTGGCAGTAAAAGAACCATGTTTCTGTGAATAACTCCTGAACCGTAAGTCCTAGACGCTCGCTCTTGGCTGCATTCGATTCAGCTCGTGGCAGCCAGTCTAAAAAACACTATCTTGGACTTCTCTGCTTGTTTCCCAGGCGAGCAATTGGCAGCATGTTCAGAACCATGTTTCTGTGAATAACTCCTGAACCGTAAGTCCTAGACGCTCGCTCTTGGCTGCATTCGATTCAGCTCGTGGCAGCCAGTCTAAAAAACACTATCTTGGACTTCTCTGCATGTTTCCCAGGCGAGCAATTGGCAGCATGTTCAGAACCATGTTTCTGTGAATAACTCCTGAACCGTAAGTCCTAGACGCTCGCTCTTGGCTGCATTCGATTCAGCTCGTGGCAGCCAGTCTAAAAAACACTATCTTGGACTTCTCTGCATGTTTCCCAGGCGAGCAATTGGCAGCATGTTCAGAACCATGTTTCTGTGAATAACTCCTGAACCGTAAGTCCTAGACGCTCGCTCTTGGCTGCATTCGATTCAGCTCGTGGCAGCCAGTCTAAAAAACACTATCTTGGACTTCTCTGCATGTTCCTAAGGCAAATGTTTCTAAAGCTAATTCTTGAACCGTAAGTCCTAGACGCTCGATCTTGGCGGCATTCGTCTCAGCGCCACGCAATTAGTATAGGAGCACTGTGTTTGACTTCTCTGGATGTTTCCCAGGCGAGTTATTGACAAGTAAATCCTAGACGCTCGATCTTGGTTATTTTCGCTTTCGCGGCTGGCAGTAAAAGAACCATGTTTCTGTGAATAACTCCTGAACCGTAAGTCCTAGACGCTCGCTCTTGGCTGCATTCGATTCAGCTCGTGGCAGCCAGTCTAAAAAACACTATCTTGGACTTCTCTGCTTGTTTCCCAGGCGAGCAATTGGCAGCATTTTCAGAACCATGTTTCTGTGAATAACTCCTGAACCGTAAGTCCTAGACGCTCGCTCTTGGCTGCATTCGATTCAGCTCGTGGCAGCCAGTCTAAAAAACACTATATTGGACTTCTCTGCATGTTCCTAAGGCAAATGTTTCTAAAGCTAATTCTTGAACCGTAAGTCCTAGACGCTCGATCTTGGCGGCATTCGTCTCAGCGCCAGGCAATTAGTATAGGAGCACTGTGTTTGACTTCTCTGGATGTTTCCCAGGCGAGTTATTGACAAGTAAATCCTAGACGCTCGATCTTGGTTATTTTCGCTTTCGCGGCTGGCAGTAAAAGAACCATGTTTCTGTGAATAACTCCTGAACCGTAAGTCCTAGACGCTCGCTCTTGGCTGCATTCGATTCAGCTCGTGGCAGCCAGTCTAAAAAACACTATCTTGGACTTCTCTGCATGTTCCTAAGGCAAATGTTTCTAAAGCTAATTCTTGAACCGTAAGTCCTAGACGCTCGATCTTGGCGGCATTCGTCTCAGCGCCAGGCAATTAGTATAGGAGCACTGTGTTTGACTTCTCTGGATGTTTCCCAGGCGAGCAATTGTCAGCATGTTCAGAACCATGTTTCTGTGAATAACTCCTGAACCGTAAGTCCTAGACGCTCGCTCTTGGCTGCATTCGATTCAGCTCGTGGCAGCCAGTCTAAAAAACACTATCTTGGACTTCTCTGCATGTTCCTAAGGCAAATGTTTCTAAAGCTAATTCTTGAACCGTAAGTCCTAGACGCTCGATCTTGGCGGCATTCGTCTCAGCGCCAGGCAATTAGTATAGGAGCACTGTGTTTGACTTCTCTGGATGTTTCCCAGGCGAGCAATTGTCAGCATGTTCAGAACCATGTTTCTGTGAATAACTCCTGAACCGTAAGTCCTAGACGCTCGCTCTTGGCTGCATTCGATTCAGCTCGTGGCAGCCAGTCTAAAAAACACTATCTTGGACTTCTCTGCATGTTTCCCAGGCGAGCAATTGGCAGCATGTTCAGAACCATGTTTCTGTGAATAACTCCTGAACCGTAAGTCCTAGACGCTCGCTCTTGGCTGCATTCGATTCAGCTCGTGGCAGCCAGTCTAAAAAACACTATCTTGGACTTCTCTGCATGTTTCCCAGGCGAGCAATTGGCAGCATGTTCAGAACCATGTTTCTGTGAATAACTCCTGAACCGTAAGTCCTAGACGCTCGCTCTTGGCTGCATTCGATTCAGCTCGTGGCAGCCAGTCTAAAAAACACTATCTTGGACTTCTCTGCATGTTTCCCAGGCGAGCAATTGGCAGCATGTTCAGAACCATGTTTCTGTGAATAACTCCTGAACCGTAAGTCCTAGACGCTCGCTCTTGGCTGCATTCGATTCAGCTCGTGGCAGCCAGTCTAAAAAACACTATCTTGGACTTCTCTGCATGTTCCTAAGGCAAATGTTTCTAAAGCTAATTCTTGAACCGTAAGTCCTAGACGCTCGATCTTGGCGGCATTCGTCTCAGCGCCAGGCAATTAGTATAGGAGCACTGTGTTTGACTTCTCTGGATGTTTCCCAGGCGAGTTATTGACAAGTAAATCCTAGACGCTCGATCTTGGTTATTTTCGCTTTCGCGGCTGGCAGTAAAAGAACCATGTTTCTGTGAATAACTCCTGAACCGTAAGTCCTAGACGCTCGCTCTTGGCTGCATTCGATTCAGCTCGTGGCAGCCAGTCTAAAAAACACTATCTTGGACTTCTCTGCATGTTCCTAAGGCAAATGTTTCTAAAGCTAATTCTTGAACCGTAAGTCCTAGACGCTCGATCTTGGCGGCATTCGTCTCAGCGCCAGGCAATTAGTATAGGAGCACTGTGTTTGACTTCTCTGGATGTTTCCCAGGCGAGTTATTGACAAGTAAATCCTAGACGCTCGATCTTGGTTATTTTCGCTTTCGCGGCTGGCAGTAAAAGAACCATGTTTCTGTGAATAACTCCTGAACCGTAAGTCCTAGACGCTCGCTCTTGGCTGCATTCGATTCAGCTCGTGGCAGCCAGTCTAAAAAACACTATCTTGGACTTCTCTGCTTGTTTCCCAGGCGAGCAATTGGCAGCATGTTCAGAACCATGTTTCTGTGAATAACTCCTGAACCGTAAGTCCTAGACGCTCGCTCTTGGCTGCATTCGATTCAGCTCGTGGCAGCCAGTCTAAAAAACACTATCTTGGACTTCTCTGCATGTTTCCCAGGCGAGCAATTGGCAGCATGTTCAGAACCATGTTTCTGTGAATAACTCCTGAACCGTAAGTCCTAGACGCTCGCTCTTGGCTGCATTCGATTCAGCTCGTGGCAGCCAGTCTAAAAAACACTATCTTGGACTTCTCTGCATGTTTCCCAGGCGAGCAATTGGCAGCATGTTCAGAACCATGTTTCTGTGAATAACTCCTGAACCGTAAGTCCTAGACGCTCGCTCTTGGCTGCATTCGATTCAGCTCGTGGCAGCCAGTCTAAAAAACACTATCTTGGATTCTCTGCATGTTCCTAAGGCAAATGTTTCTAAAGCTAATTCTTGAACCGTAAGTCCTAGACGCTCGATCTTGGCGGCATTCGTCTCAGCGCCAGGCAATTAGTATAGGAGCACTGTGTTTGACTTCTCTGGATGTTTCCCAGGCGAGTTATTGACAAGTAAATCCTAGACGCTCGATCTTGGTTATTTTCGCTTTCGCGGCTGGCAGTAAAAGAACCATGTTTCTGTGAATAACTCCTGAACCGTAAGTCCTAGACGCTCGCTCTTGGCTGCATTCGATTCAGCTCGTGGCAGCCAGTCTAAAAAACACTATCTTGGACTTCTCTGCTTGTTTCCCAGGCGAGCAATTGGCAGCATGTTCAGAACCATGTTTCTGTGAATAACTCCTGAACCGTAAGTCCTAGACGCTCGCTCTTGGCTGCATTCGATTCAGCTCGTGGCAGCCAGTCTAAAAAACACTATCTTGGACTTCTCTGCATGTTTCCCAGGCGAGCAATTGGCAGCATGTTCAGAACCATGTTTCTGTGAATAACTCCTGAACCGTAAGTCCTAGACGCTCGCTCTTGGCTGCATTCGATTCAGCTCGTGGCAGCCAGTCTAAAAAACACTATCTTGGACTTCTCTGCATGTTTCCCAGGCGAGCAATTGGCAGCATGTTCAGAACCATGTTTCTGTGAATAACTCCTGAACCGTAAGTCCTAGACGCTCGCTCTTGGCTGCATTCGATTCAGCTCGTGGCAGCCAGTCTAAAAAACACTATCTTGGACTTCTCTGCATGTTCCTAAGGCAAATGTTTCTAAAGCTAATTCTTGAACCGTAAGTCCTAGACGCTCGATCTTGGCGGCATTCGTCTCAGCGCCACGCAATTAGTATAGGAGCACTGTGTTTGACTTCTCTGGATGTTTCCCAGGCGAGTTATTGACAAGTAAATCCTAGACGCTCGATCTTGGTTATTTTCGCTTTCGCGGCTGGCAGTAAAAGAACCATGTTTCTGTGAATAACTCCTGAACCGTAAGTCCTAGACGCTCGCTCTTGGCTGCATTCGATTCAGCTCGTGGCAGCCAGTCTAAAAAACACTATCTTGGACTTCTCTGCTTGTTTCCCAGGCGAGCAATTGGCAGCATTTTCAGAACCATGTTTCTGTGAATAACTCCTGAACCGTAAGTCCTAGACGCTCGCTCTTGGCTGCATTCGATTCAGCTCGTGGCAGCCAGTCTAAAAACACTATCTTGGACTTCTCTGCATGTTTCCCAGGCGAGCAATTGTCAGCATGTTCAGAACCATGTTTCTGTGAATAACTCCTGAACCGTAAGTCCTAGACGCTCGCTCTTGGCTGCATTCGATTCAGCTCGTGGCAGCCAGTCTAAAAAACACTATCTTGGACTTCTCTGCATGTTTCCCAGGCGAGCAATTGGCAGCATGTTCAGAACCATGTTTCTGTGAATAACTCCTGAACCGTAAGTCCTAGACGCTCGCTCTTGGCTGCATTCGATTCAGCTCGTGGCAGCCAGTCTAAAAAACACTATCTTGGACTTCTCTGCATGTTTCCCAGGCGAGCAATTGGCAGCATGTTCAGAACCATGTTTCTGTGAATAACTCCTGAACCGTAAGTCCTAGACGCTCGCTCTTGGCTGCATTCGATTCAGCTCGTGGCAGCCAGTCTAAAAAACACTATCTTGGACTTCTCTGCATGTTTCCCAGGCGAGCAATTGGCAGCATGTTCAGAACCATGTTTCTGTGAATAACTCCTGAACCGTAAGTCCTAGACGCTCGCTCTTGGCTGCATTCGATTCAGCTCGTGGCAGCCAGTCTAAAAAACACTATCTTGGACTTCTCTGCATGTTCCTAAGGCAAATGTTTCTAAAGCTAATTCTTGAACCGTAAGTCCTAGACGCTCGATCTTGGCGGCATTCGTCTCAGCGCCAGGCAATTAGTATAGGAGCACTGTGTTTGACTTCTCTGGATGTTTCCCAGGCGAGTTATTGACAAGTAAATCCTAGACGCTCGATCTTGGTTATTTTCGCTTTCGCGGCTGGCAGTAAAAGAACCATGTTTCTGTGAATAACTCCTGAACCGTAAGTCCTAGACGCTCGCTCTTGGCTGCATTCGATTCAGCTCGTGGCAGCCAGTCTAAAAAACACTATCTTGACTTCTCTGCCTTGTTTCCCAGGCGAGCAATTGGCAGCATGTCAGAACCATGTTTCTGTGAATAACTCCTGAACCGTAAGTCCTAGACGCTCGCTCTTGGCTGCATTCGATTCAGCTCGTGGCAGCCAGTCTAAAAAACACTATCTTGGACTTCTCTGCATGTTTCCCAGGCGAGCAATTGGCAGCATGTTCAGAACCATGTTTCTGTGAATAACTCCTGAACCGTAAGTCCTAGACGCTCGCTCTTGGCTGCATTCGATTCAGCTCGTGGCAGCCAGTCTAAAAAACACTATCTTGGACTTCTCTGCATGTTTCCCAGGCGAGCAATTGGCAGCATGTTCAGAACCATGTTTCTGTGAATAACTCCTGAACCGTAAGTCCTAGACGCTCGCTCTTGGCTGCATTCGATTCAGCTCGTGGCAGCCAGTCTAAAAAACACTATCTTGGACTTCTCTGCATGTTCCTAAGGCAAATGTTTCTAAAGCTAATTCTTGAACCGTAAGTCCTAGACGCTCGATCTTGGCGGCATTCGTCTCAGCGCCACGCAATTAGTATAGGAGCACTGTGTTTGACTTCTCTGGATGTTTCCCAGGCGAGTTATTGACAAGTAAATCCTAGACGCTCGATCTTGGTTATTTTCGCTTTCGCGGCTGGCAGTAAAAGAACCATGTTTCTGTGAATAACTCCTGAACCGTAAGTCTAGACGCTCGCTCTTGGCTGCATTCGATTCAGCTCGTGGCAGCCAGTCTAAAAAACACTATCTTGGACTTCTCTGCTTGTTTCCCAGGCGAGCAATTGGCAGCATTTTCAGAACCATGTTTCTGTGAATAACTCCTGAACCGTAAGTCCTAGACGCTCGCTCTTGGCTGCATTCGATTCAGCTCGTGGCAGCCAGTCTAAAAAAACACTATCTTGGACTTCTCTGCATGTTTCCCAGGCGAGCAATTGTCAGCATGTTCAGAACCATGTTTCTGTGAATAACTCCTGAACCGTAAGTCCTAGACGCTCGCTCTTGGCTGCATTCGATTCAGCTCGTGGCAGCCAGTCTAAAAACACTATCTTGGACTTCTCTGCATGTTTCCCAGGCGAGCAATTGGCAGCATGTTCAGAACCATGTTTCTGTGAATAACTCCTGAACCGTAAGTCCTAGACGCTCGCTCTTGGCTGCATTCGATTCAGCTCGTGGCAGCCAGTCTAAAAAACACTATCTTGGACTTCTCTGCATGTTTCCCAGGCGAGCAATTGGCAGCATGTTCAGAACCATGTTTCTGTGAATAACTCCTGAACCGTAAGTCCTAGACGCTCGCTCTTGGCTGCATTCGATTCAGCTCGTGGCAGCCAGTCTAAAAAACACTATCTTGGACTTCTCTGCATGTTTCCCAGGCGAGCAATTGGCAGCATGTTCAGAACATGTTTCTGTGAATAACTCCTGAACCGTAAGTCCTAGACGCTCGCTCTTGGCTGCATTCGATTCAGCTCGTGGCAGCCAGTCTAAAAAAACACTATCTTGGACTTCTCTGCATGTTCCTAAGGCAAATGTTTCTAAAGCTAATTCTTGAACCGTAAGTCCTAGACGCTCGATCTTGGCGGCATTCGTCTCAGCGCCAGGCAATTAGTATAGGAGCACTGTGTTTGACTTCTCTGGATGTTTC
>NW_027462698.1:0-7500 GCF_050947455.1 Rhinoderma darwinii
AACGTACCCCACTTTAACTTGATTTTAAATGTTTCACTTTCAGTATCAAAAATGTCATTCTTTGAAATTTGGGCCTTTTTATTTCCACTGCTGCTTGGTCACCAAATGGATCACCTTATCTCGAGGCCTAGTCCTCTCCCCACCGCCCTGGAACTCTGCCCCGGCCTACGCTGCCTGCCGTCACACTCTGGCCCTGGAACTGTGCCCCGGCCTATGCTGCCTGCCGTCACACTCTGGCCCTGGAGCTCTGCCCCGGCCTGTGCTGCCGTCACACTCTGGCCCTGGAACTATGCCCCGGCCTGCCCCTGCTGTTCACCACCGCCTCTGACATTTTTGAACGTACTCCACTTTCACTTGATTTTAAATGGTTCACTTTCAGTATCAAAAATGTCATTCTTTGACATTTGGGCCTTTTTATTTTCACTGCTGTTTGGTCACCAAATGGATCTCCTTAGATCGAGGCCTAGTCCTCTCCCCACCGCCCTGGAACTCTGCCCCGGCCTACGCTGCCTGCCGTGACACCCCTGGCCCTGGAACTCTGCCCCGGCCTACCTCTGCTGTTCACTACCGCCTCTGACATTTTTGAACATACCCCACTTTAACTTGATTTTAAATGTGTCACTTTCAAATGTTTCACTTTCAGTTGCAGAAATGGCATTCTTTGACATTTGGGCCTTTTCATTTTCACTGCTGCTTGGTCACCAAATGGATCCCCTTGGATTGAGGCCTAGTCCTCTCCCCACCGCCCTGGAACTCTTCCCCGGCCTACGCTGCCTGCCGTGACACCCCTGGCCCTGGAACTCTGCCCCGGCCTACCTCTGCTGTTCACTACCGCCTCTGACATTTTTGAACATACCCCACTTTAACTTGATTTTAAATGTGTCACTTTCAAATGTTTCACTTTCAGTTGCAGAAATGGCATTCTTTGACATTTGGGCCTTTTCATTTTCACTGCTGCTTGGTCACCAAATGGATCCCCTTGGATTGAGGCCTAGTCCTCTCCCCACCGCCCTGGAACTCTTCCCCGGCCTACGCTGCCTGCCGTGACACCCCTGGCCCTGGAACTCTGCCCCGGCCTACCTCTGCTGTTCACTACCGCCTCTGACATTTTTGAACATACCCCACTTTAACTTGATTTTAAATGTGTCACTTTCAAATGTTTCACTTTCAGTTGCAGAAATGGCATTCTTTGACATTTGGGCCTTTTCATTTTCACTGCTGCTTGGTCACCAAATGGATCCCCTTGGATTGAGGCCTAGTCCTCTCCCCACCGCCCTGGAACTCTTCCCCGGCCTACGCTGCCTGCCGTGACACCCCTGGCCCTGGAACTCTGCCCCGGCCTACCTCTGCTGTTCACTACCGCCTCTGACATTTTTGAACATACCCCACTTTAACTTGATTTTAAATGTTTCACTTTCAAATGTTTCACTTTCAGTAGCAGAAATGTCATTCTTTGACATTTGGGCCTTTTTATTTTCACTGCTGCTTGGTCACCAAATGGATCTCCTTGGATTGAGGCCTAGTCCTCTCCCCACCGCCCTGGAACTCTGCGCAGGCCTACGCTGCCTGCCGTGACACCCCTGGCCCTGGAACTCTGCCCCGGCCTACCTCTGCTGTTCACTACCGCCTCTGACATTTTTGAACATACCCCACTTTAACTTGATTTTAAATGTGTCACTTTCAAATGTTTCACTTTCAGTTGCAGAAATGGCATTCTTTGACATTTGGGCCTTTTCATTTTCACTGCTGCTTGGTCACCAAATGGATCCCCTTGGATTGAGGCCTAGTCCTCTCCCCACCGCCCTGGAACTCTTCCCGGCCTACGCTGCCTGCCGTGACACCCCTGGCCCTGGAACTCTGCCCCGGCCTACCTCTGCTGTTCACTACCGCCTCTGACATTTTTGAACATACCCCACTTTAACTTGATTTTAAATGTGTCACTTTCAAATGTTTCACTTTCAGTTGCAGAAATGGCATTCTTTGACATTTGGGCCTTTTCATTTTCACTGCTGCTTGGTCACCAAATGGATCCCCTTGGATTGAGGCCTAGTCCTCTCACCCACCGCCCTGGAACTCTGCCCCGGCCTACACTGCCTGCCGTCACACTCTGGCCCTGGAACTCTGCCCCGGCCTGCCTTTGCTGTTCACCACCGCCTCTGACATTTGTGAACATACCCCACTTTAACTTGATTTTAAATGGTTCACTTTCAAATGTTTCACTTTCAGTAGCAGAAATGTCATTCTTTGACACTTGGGCCTTTTTATTTTCACTGCTGTTTGGTCACCAAATGGATCTCCTTGGATTGAGGCCTAGTCCTCTCACCCACCGCCCTGGAACTCTGCCCCGGCCTACACTGCCTGCCGTCACACTCTGGCCCTGGAACTCTGTCCCGGCCTGCCCCTGCTGTTCACCACCGCCTCTGACATTTGTGAACATACCCCACTTTAACCTGATTTTAAATGGTTCACTTTCAGTATCAGAAATGTCATTCTTTGACACTTGGGCCTTTTTATTTTCACTGCTGTTTGGTCACCAAATGGATCTCCTTGGATTGAGGCCTAGTCCTCTCCCCACCGCCCTGGAACTCTGCCCCGGCCTACGCTGCCTGCCGTCACACTCTGGCCCTGGAACACTGCCCCGGCCTGTGCTGCCATCACACTCCTGGCCCTGGAACTCTGCCCCAGCCTGCCCCTGCTGTTCACCACCGCCTCTGACATTTGTGAACATACCCCACTTTAACTTGATTTTAAATGTTTCACTTTCAGTAGCAGAAATGTCATTCTTTGACATTTGGGCCTATTTATTTTCACTGCTGTTTGGTCACCAAATGGATCTCCTTATGTCGAGGCCTAGTCCTCTCCCCACCGCCCTGGAACTCTGCCCCGGCCTACGCTGCCTGCCGTCACACCCCTGGCCCTGGAACTCTGCCCCGGCCTGCCTTTGCTGTTCACCACCGCCTCTGACATTTTTGAACATACCCCACTTTAACTTGATTTTAAATGTGTCACTTTCAAATGTTTCACTTTCAGTTGCAGAAATGGCATTCTTTGACATTTGGGCCTTTTCATTTTCACTGCTGCTTGGTCACCAAATGGATCTCCTTGGATTGAGGCCTAGTCCTCTCCCCACCGCCCTGGAACTCTGCCCCGGCCTACGCTGCCTGCCGTCACACCCCTTGCCCTGGAACTGTGTCCCGGCCTGCCTCTGCTGCTCACCACCGCCTCTGACATTTTTGAACATACCCCACTTTAACTTGATTTTAAATGGTTCACTTTCAAATGTTTCACTTTCAGTATCAGAAATGTCATTCTTTGACATTTGGGCCTTTTTATTTTCACTGCTGTTTGGTCACCAAATGGATCTCCTTAGATTGAGGCCTAGTCCTCTCCCCACCGCCCTGGAACTCTGCCCCGGCCTACGCTGCCTGCCGTCACACTCCTAGCCCTGGAACTCTGCCCCGGCCTGCCTCTGCTGCTCACCACCACCTCTGACATTTTTGAACATACCCCACTTTAACTTGATTTTAAATGGTTCACTTTCAAATGTTTCACTTTCAGTAGCAGAAATGTCATTCTTTGACATTTGGGCCTTTTTATTTTCACTGCTGCTTGGTCACCAAATGGATCTCCTTGGATTGAGGCCTAGTCCTCTCCCCACCGCCCTGGAACTCTGCCCCGGCCTACGCTGCCTGCCGTCACACACTCTGGCCCTGGAACTCTGCCCCGGCCTGTGCTGCCTTCACACTCCAGGCACCTGGAACTCTGCCCCGGCCTGCCTCTGCTGCTCACCACCACCTCTGACATTTTTGAACATACCCCACTTTAACTTGATTTTAAATGGTTCACTTTCAAATGTTTCACTTTCAGTAGCAGAAATGTCATTCTTTGACATTTGGGCCTTTTTATTTTCACTGCTGTTTGGTCACCAAATGGATCTCCTTAGATTGAGGCCTAGTCCTCTCCCCACCGCCCTGGAACTCTGCCCCGGCCTACGCTGCCTGCCGTCACACTCCTAGCCCTGGAACTCTGCCCCGGCCTGCCTCTGCTGCTCACCACCGACTCTGACATTTTTGAACATACCCCACTTTAACTAGATTTTAAATGGTTCACTTTCAAATGTTTCACTTTCAGTAGCAGAAATGTCATTCTTTGACATTTGGGCCTTTTTATTTTCCCACTGCTGCTTGGTCACCAAATGGATCTCCTTGGATTGAGGCCTAGTCCTCTCACCCACCGCCCTGGAACTCTGCCCCGGCCTACGCTGCCTGCCGTCACACCCTGGCCCTGGAACTCTGCCCCGGCCTGCCCCTGCTGTTCACCACCGCCTCTGACATTTGTGAACATACCCCACTTTAACTTGATTTTAAATGTTTCACTTTCAGTAGCAGAAATGTCATTCTTTGACATTTGGGCCTATTTATTTTCACTGCTGTTTGGTCACCAAATGGATCTCCTTATGTCGAGGCCTAGTCCTCTCCCCACCGCCCTGGAACTCTGCCCCGGCCTACACTGCCTGCCGTCACACTCTGGCCCTGGAACTCTGTCCCGGCCTGCCCCTGCTGTTCACCACCGCCTCTGACATTTGTGAACATACCCCACTTTAACTTGATTTTAAATGGTTCACTTTCAGTATCAGAAATGTCATTCTTTGACATTCGGGCCTTTTTATTTGCACTGCTGCTTGGTCAACAAATGGATCTCCTTAAATTGAGGCCTAGTCCTCTCCCCCACCGCCCTGGAACTCTGCCCCGGCCTACACTGCCTGCCGTCACACTCTGGCCCTGGAACTCTGTCCCGGCCTGCCCCTGCTGTTCACCACCGCCTCTGACATTTGTGAACATACCCCACTTTAACTTGATTTTAAATGGTTCACTTTCAGTATCAGAAATGTCATTCTTTGACATTCGGGCCTTTTTATTTGCACTGCTGCTTGGTCAACAAATGGATCTCCTTAAATTGAGGCCTAGTCCTCTCCCCACCGCCCTGGAACTCTGCCCCGGCCTACGCTGCCTGCCGTCACACACTCTGGCCCTGGAACTCTGCCCCGGCCTGTGCTGCCGTCACACTCTGGCCCTGGAACTCTGCCCCGGCCTGCCTTTGCTGTTCACCACCGACTCTGACATTTTTGAACATACCCCACTTTAACTAGATTTTAAATGGTTCACTTTCAAATGTTTCACTTTCAGTAGCAGAAATGTCATTCTTTGACATTTGGGCCTTTTTATTTTCACTTCTGCTTGGTCACCAAATGGATCTCCTTATTTTGAGGCCTAGTCCTCTCCCCAACGCCCTGGAACTCTGCCCCGGCCTACGCTGCCTGCCGTCACACCCTGGCCCTGGAGCTCTGCCCCGGCCTGTGCTGCCGTCACACTCTGGCCCTGGAACTCTGCCCCGGCCTGCCTTTGCTGTTCCCCACCGACTCTGACATTTTTGAACATACCCCACTTTAACTAGATTTTAAATGGTTCACTTTCAAATGTTTCACTTTCAGTAGCAGAAATGTCATTCTTTGACATTTGGGCCTTTTTATTTTCACTGCTGCTTGGTCACCAAATGGATCTCCTTGGATTGAGGCCTAGTCCTCTCCCCACCGCCCTGGAACTCTGCCCCGGCCTACGCTGCCTGCCGTCACACACTCTGGCCCTGGAACTCTGCCCCGGCCTGTGCTGCCTTCACACTCCAGGCACCTGGAACTCTGCCCCGGCCTGCATCTGCTGCTCATTACCGCCTCTGACATTCTTTGAACATACCCCAATTTAACTTGATTTTAAATGTTTCACTTTCAGTATCAGAAATGCCATTCTTTGACATTTGGGCCTTTTTATTTTCACTGCTGCTTGGTCACCAAATGGATCTCCATATCTCGAGGCCTAGTCCTCTCCCCACCGCCCTGGAACTCTGCCCCGGCCTACGCTGCCTGCCGTCACACCCCTGGCCCTGGAACTCTGCCCCGGCCTGTGCTGCCTTCACACTCCAGGCACCTGGAACTCTGCCCCGGCCTGCATCTGCTGCTCATTACCGCCTCTGACATTCTTTGAACATACCCCACTTTAACGTGATTTTAAATGTGTCACTTTCAGTATCAGAAATGTCATTCTTTGACATTTGGGCCTTTTTATTGTCACTGCTGTTTGGTCACCAAATGGATCTCCTTGGAATGAGGCCTAGTCCTCTCCCCACCGCCCTGGAACTCTGCCCCGGCCTACGCTGCCTGCCATCACACTCCTGGCCCTGGAACTCTGCCCCGGCCTGCCCCTGCTGTTCACCACCGCCTCTGACATTTGTGAACAAACCCCACTTTAACTTGATTTTAAATGTTTCACTTTCAAATGTTTCACTTTCAGTAGCAGAAATGTCATTCTTTGACATTTGGGCCTTTCTATTTTCACTGCTGCTTGGTCACCAAATGGATCTCCATATCTCGAGGCCTAGTCCTCTCCCCACCGCCCTGGAACTCTGCCCCGGCCTACGCTGCCTGCCGTCACACTCCTAGCCCTGGAACTCTGCCCCGGCCTGCCTCTGCTGCTCATCACCGCCTCTGACATTTGTGAACATACCCCACTTTCACTTGATTTTAAATGTTTCACTTTCAGTAGCACAAATGCCATTCTTTGACATTTGGGCCTTTGTATTTTCACTGCTGTTTGTTCACGAAAGGATCCCCTTATCTTGTGGCCTAGTCCTCTCCACGCCGCCTTGGAACTTTGCCCCGGCCTATGCTGCCTGCCGTCACACTCTGGCCCTGGAACTCTGGCCGGGCATGGGGATGCAAGTTGCTCCTGCTGCCCCCCCACCGGGACCTACCTGCAATCACCCTGGAACTCTGGCTGGGCATGGGGATGCAGTTTGCTCCCGCTGACCCCCTTTCCACCCCACCGGGACCTACCAGCAATCACCCTGGAACTCTGGCTGGGCATGGGGATGCAGTTTGCTCCCGCTGACCCCCTTCCACCCCACCGGGACCTACCTGCAATCACCCTGGAACTCTGGCTGGGCATGGGGATGCAAGTTTCTCCCGCTGCCCCCCCACCGGGACCTACCTGCAATCACTCTGGAACTCTGGCTGGGCATGGAGATGCAGGTTGCTCCCGCTGCCCCCCCACCGGGACCTACCAGCAATCACCCTGGAACTCTGGCTGGGCATGGGGATGCAAGTTGCTCCCGCTGCCCCCCACCAGGACCTACCTGCAATCACCCTGGAACTCTGGCTGGGCATGGGAATGCAAGTTGCTCCCGCTGCCCCCCACCAGGACCTACCTGCAATCACCCTGGAACTCTGGCTGGGCATGGGGATGCAAGTTGCTCCCGCTGCCCCCCCACCAGGACCTACCAGCAATCAGCCTGGAACTCTGGCTGGGCATGGGGATGCAGGTTGCTCCCGCTGCCCCCCCACCGGGACCTACCTGCAATCACCCTGGAACTCTGGCTGGGCATGGGGATGCAGTTTGCTCCCGCTGACCCCCTTCCACCCCACCGGGACCTACCAGCAATCAACCTGGA